>NC_135327.1:171399241-171704424 GCF_023851605.1 Tamandua tetradactyla
TTTTTTTTTTAATTTTTTTATTAATAAAAAAAAGAAAAGAAATTAACACAACATTTAGAAATCATTCCATTCTACACATGCACTCAGTAATTCTTAGTATCATCACATAGATGTATGATCATCATTTCTTAGTACATTTGCATTGATTTAGGAAAAGAACTAGCAAAACAGCAGAAAAAGATATAGAATGTTAATATAGAGAAGAGAATTAAAATAATAATACCAATAATATATATATATATATAAAGGAAAAAGAAAAAAACAAAAACAAAAGATACAAACACACAAACAAACAAACAAAAAACCATATTTCAGGTGCAGCTTCAGTCAGTGTTCCAACCTAGTTACATTACACTTAGGTATTATTGTGCTGTCCATTTTTGAGTTTTTGTATCTAGTCCTGTTGCACAGTCTGTATCCCTTCAGTTCCAATTACCCATTATCTTACCCTGTTTCTAACTCCTGCTGGTCTCTGTTACCAATGATATAGTCCAAGCTGATTCTCGAATGTCGGTTCACATCAGTGGGACCATACAGTATTTGTCCTTTAGTTTTTGGCTAGACTCACTCAGCATAATGTTCTCTAGGTCCATCTATGTTATTACATGCTTCATGAGTTTAGTCTGTCTTAAAGCTGCATAATATTCCATCGTAGGTATACGCCACAGTTTGTTTAGCCACTCGTCTGTTGATGGGCATTTTGGCTGTTTCCATCTCTTTGAAATTGTAGAAAATGCTGCTATAAACACTGGTGTGCAAATGTCCGTCTGTGTCTTTGCCCTTAAGTCCTTTGAGTAGATACCTAGCAGTGGTATTGCTGGGTCGTAATCCATTCTGCCATTCTATGTCTTTTGATTGGGAAATTCAGTCCATTAACTTTTAGTGTTATTACTGTTTGGATAATATTTTCCTCTACCATTTTGGCTTTTGTATTATATATATCATATCTGATTTTCCTTCTTTCTACACTTTACTCCATACCTCTCTCTTCTGTCTTTTCATATCTGACTCTAGTGCTCCCTTTAGTATTTCTTGCAGAGCTGGTCTCTTGGTCACAAATTCTCTCAGTGACTTTTTGTCTATAAATGTTTTAATTTCTCCTTCATTTTTGAAGGACAATTTTGCTGGATATAGGAGTCTTGGTTGGCAGTTTTTCTCTTTTAGTGATTTAAATATATCATCCCACTGTCTTCTAGCTTCCATGGTTTCTGCTGAGAAATCTACACATAGTCTTATTGGGTTTCCCTTATATGTGACAGATTGTTTTTCTCTTGCTGCTTTCAAGATCCTCTCTTTCTCTTTGACCTCTGACATTCTAACTAGTAAATGTCTTGGAGAACGCCTATTTGGGTCTATTCTCTTTGGGGTGCGCTGCACTTCTTGGATCTGTATATTTAGGTCTTTCATAAGAGTTGGGAAATTTTCAGTGATAATTTCTTCCATTAGTTTTTCTCCTCCTTTTCCCTTCTCTTCTCCTTCTGGGACACCCACAACACGTATATTTGTGCGCTTCATATTGTCATTCAGTTCCCTGATTCCCTGCTCAAGTTTTTCCATTCTTTTCCCTATAGTTTCTGTTTCTTTTTGGAATTCAGTTGTTCCATCCTCCAGTTCACTAATTGTAGCTTCTGTCTCTTTAGATCTACCATTGTAGGTATCCATTGTTTTTTCCATTTTTTCTTCTTTGTCCTTCACTCCCACAAGTTCTGTGATTTGTTTTTTCAGATTTTCTATTTCTTCTTTTTGTTCAGCCCATATCTTCTTCATGTCCTCCCTCAATTTATTGATTTGGTTTTTGAAGAGTTTTTCCATTTCTGTTCGTATATTCAGCATTAGTTGTCTCAGCTCCTGTATCTCATTTGAACTATTGGTTTGTTCCTTTGATTGGGCCATATCTTCAATTTTCCGAGCGTCATCCATTATTTTCTGCTGGTGTCTGGGCATTTGATCAGATCTCCCTGGGTGTGGGACCCAGCTGGTTGAAAGGTTTTTCTGTGGAATCTCTGGGCTCTGTTTTTCTTTTCCTGCCCAGTAGGTGGCGCTCGTGGCGGTCGTTTGTCTGCGGGGCAGTCGGCCCGGGAAACCGCGCGTGGAGGCGGGGGTCGCTGGCCGTGGCTTGGGGGAGTGCCGGTCCTAATTGCCCAGCTGGCCCGAGACGCCAAGCGTGACGGGAGGGCCCCGCTATCCAATGTTCCCAGTCAGACCGGGGAGCCACGTGCGTGGAGGGGACCCCAGACGCCAGCCACCCCAGCCGGGAAAACGTGCACCCCTCGGGTATCTCACAGCAGTGGATTCTCCCTACCCGTTCAGCCGTTCCAGAATGGGGTACGCTGTCTTTTTTGGTCTCTGTCGTGACTCTGGGAGCTGTTTCGTATTGTTTCTGTTTCTTTAGTTGCTTTTCTGGAGGAGGAACTAAGACCCGCGCGTCTTACTAAGCCGCCATCTTCTCCGGAAGTCCACCACTAATTTTTTAAAGCAGCGGCTTGAATACAGTAGAAATGATCTTTCTCCCTTTAAACAGCAAAATTTATTATCTATTTTATAGTGTCTGAGGATCAGGAATTCTGGAACAGCCCAACTGCTCTCAGCGTTGTTCTGGCTCAAGATCTCTCAGTAGTCTGGGGCTGCAGTCATTCATAGCTTGATTGGGTCTGCAGGATCCACTTCCAAGCTCACTCACACTGACATGGTGGTGGCAGGTCGGTTGTTGGTTTAGGGCTTCAATTCCTACCCTCGTGGTTTTTTCCACAGGGCAACTCAAAACATATCAGCTGACTTCCCCCAAAACGAGTGATCCAAGATAAAGAAAGCCTGAGTGTGAACTCAAGATGGAAGCAGCAGCCTTCCTAATTTCTCTGGGCCCCATTTATCCTTCCTGCCTCTTCCTCATGTCCCTGGGCTCCAGCTCCCTATTCCCTCTTGCCCTGCCCCACCCTTAAGACTTGACCCATTGCCTACTCCTCCCTTCTAGGTACTCAGTCTTGTCTCCAGAAGGCACCCCAGGTCCCTGCCCACTTCGTCTCTGTATCCTTTGTTTGCTCCTCTGATGCCTGATTTGGCTCCAAACCACCATTCAACCTCATTTCCTACCCTGACCTTCAGATTAGCCATAACCTTGAAACCACCCCTACTCCCCCACCCTCCAGAAGCTTCAGTTCACAACCAGCTTCCTGCTCACCCTGGGCCACTCCCCTACCTGAGCTATACCGCTCCCTGCTCCCTTTATCTACTTCCTGGCAGCCAGGCCCTGATCTAATAGCCCCCAAAGTCTCCTCTTGCGGTTTGTGACGGTTTCCTAACATGAGTCTTCCCTGCCCAGAAGATTCCGTTTGGGACGTGGGAAGAACTGTCTCCCACCTCATCCCTGATTGAGCGTCCTCTCCCCCGCCCCCGCTGGAGAGGCCGGGGAGGAGTGGGAGGTTAGCCCAGCAGTGGTAAATACAGCGGTTTCCCCGTTTCTGCCCCGAACTTCCTTCCTGTCTGGCGGTGGGGTAGGGTGTTCTTCCCTTAGAATGATGGTGTTGAAGCCGAGGGCATCTAGATCCCGCTCTCCACGGTCCCATCCCCCGGGGCAGATCGTGGCGCAGAAGGGATGGTTGGAAATCATGCCCCCTGGCCGGGGCAGCCGGGGTTGGGGTGCTCTGGTCCGGGCCCCGCTGTTCCCGAGGCCGGATCGCCTCTCATTTTCCACGTCCTGTGCACTAGGGATTCTGCGGCCCTGCTCCAAATCCCTGTTCACATCGTCCCTTACATCTGCCGCCAGCCACCAGGAATCCCGGACGAGGGCACAGTCAGGACCCCTTGACCCCGGATATGTTCCTGTCTGACGAACTGCGAGGCCCTGCGCCCTCTCGACACAGTCGAAGAGGGTCAAGGCCCGGGGAGCCCGGGGCAGGGAAGGCCCAGGCAACCCCGCCCGACGCCTGTGCGGCGTTCCGGCCGATTCTGGTGGGGCAGGTTTGCCGGGCTCCGTGTTTGGGTGGCCCCGGCCTCGACCCAGACTGTTTTCTTTCTGGCCACAGCCGGGCATGGCCAAGGGGACTCTCCTGCGGGTGCACACGCCCCCGGGCCTCCGAGTTCCACCCTCGCCGCGCCGTCCACCCGGAGCCCAAGGCCGCGACGCGGGGCTCAAGGCGCCGCCTGGTGCCGGAGGCGGGGATGGTCCCAGTCCCAATATGGCAGGGTCGGCTGGGCAGCGCCGGCTGGGTCCCCGCGCCACTCTCCGCCCGCCTCCCCCTTTCGCCCACACCCGCTCGGCGAAGAGTCCGGCTGACTCGATCGGGGCATTTCCGTTTCCGCGGAGGATAATTGTAAGCGCTGGACGGGCGCGCCGGCTGGAGGCGGCAGCCGGGGCCAGGCGGCGCCCTCTCTTCCCCCGACCCGGCGAGGAGGCGGGCGGCTGCCCAGCGCCTGCGAGCGCGCCGGGGAGGGGCGGGGGCGGGGCCGGCTGGGGGTCCCGGGCCGGCTGGCGCAAGCCGGGCTCCCGTGGCCCTCGGCGGCGCGGGCGGACCGGAGTCCCCGTATATTGGCTTTTCCCTGCCAAGGCACCTCCCTCCTGCTGTTTCTAGAGACTTCCAGGGCCGCTCCATAGGTAGCCACGAGTCATACGTAGCTGATGCACCTCAAAAGGTGGCGACTAAGGAGCTGAATTATTAACTAATTTAAATTTTAAAATGGGTGCATTTTTTCCCCTCCTAAATTTGGTTTTGGTAGGACTACGTGCCACCTTAAACATTGAATATTAACGTCCAAATTGAGATGTGCATTGGATTTCAAAGAATACAAAAGTAGGAATGTAAAATATTTTTTATGTTGATCACACACTGAAATATGCATAGGTTGAGTAAAAAAACATGTATTTTATCTGTTTTGTGTTTTGCTTTTTTAGCATGGCTAGTAGAAAGTTTAAAATTACCTATGTGGATTATATTTTATTTCTATATTTCTGCTACGGAGAGTGGTTTGGGATATATTTTCTGACTAGGCAGGTCCCAGAGGTTGGGGACGCTGATATCAGTGGAGATGGGGATGCGGAGGCTAATGACCCTGAGCCTCTGGGACCAAGTTCACGGGAGTGTCTGCGGCAAGAGGTCAAGCTAGGCTGACAGGGATAACTGGGAGGCATCCCACAGAGGCCCCATAAGGCTCCTAAGAGATTCAAAAAAGACACGGCGCCCGCAGCCCTGGGGAATGTGGGAAATTTCCATAGGATTTGGCACAGCTTAAACTCATGGAAAGAACACTCATGTATGACCAGAAGATCTGGGTTCCTACATTGGTTGTGCTGCTCGCTAGCTGTATTAGCTGTATGACTAAGTTTGGCACTACACAAGTAGTTAATGTAAGATAGAACCAAAGCTTCATTTACTGGGGGTGGGTGAGGGTGGGGGTGGCTCACGGGGCCAGCGTGGTCACAATAAAGAAAAGCCCTCTTCAGCCACTGTTGATGGTGGTTATCTCTGAAGAAAGGCATTATGGGGGATTTTCATGTTTCTAGAATACTAATTTGTTACAAGCTTCTAATTCTTTTGAAATCTTTAGAAATGCATCTTTAAAAAGCTTAGTTCCACATTTTAAAATGCACATTAGTGGATTGTAGCTAACACTCAATTCACTGTTTACAGAATTGAAGAGAACAGAAGTGAGGCTGCCTGCAAGGAGGCTGAAGGTTCTCAAAGGGAACTGCTTGCTCTGCCCTGGCTGACTTAGGTCACAATAAGGGTGGCTGACAGACACCTGAAGGCCCAAACTCCACCTGCTGACCAATAACCCTTCTCCAGGTTGATTCTCAATTATGGGCAGCCAGATGGGTACAGCTTTTCCCTTAGGGAGCCAAAGTCTGTTCTTGCATGTCCTACCACTTGACACCAGATTCTGGGAGCCAAGTTTTGAGCTCCAAAAAGCTCTGAAGAGGCCCAGGTCCACAGTTCCTAGCCTTTTTTCCAAAAAAAAAACAGCCTTCATTGCACACCTGCACACACACATACACACACATACAAAGCCTGTCTACTTCACCTTTTCACATTATATCCCCAGTCAGGGTAACTCTTCAGTTCCAAGAAGTTGAGTGTGCAAAGCCTACAATGTAAGGCACTGGAGAGAGCAAAATTTGGCATAAGCTGAGCTATCCCAGGCTCATCTGAGAATCTGAGTCTTTGAGATGTTTGTGGGCTACTTGTAAATAAATAAGCCTGCTCAGTCTGTTAAGTTGCTCCAGTGTGTCCACAGGTCCAGGGAATTTAGGGGTCATAAAAATCCTCTTTGTGGGGAGTAAAGCCTCACAGAAACTCATTCCCTGGGCAGAGAGGCCAACATTATTTGCCTACAGAGATGGCAAGAGACTTTAAAATGAATAAAAAGTCCTGTTTCATGAGTTAATATAGTATCCTCTCATAGGAGATTATGTCCTATGATAACTATTGTTGTAGGGTGTGAATAGGCTTCTGAGTCACAAAGGTCAGAGTCGAAACCTACTAGTTTAGGGACCTCATTCTACAAATGAGAACAGGCTCACAGGTTAGCCAATAGTTAGTGGAAGAGGTGGGACTAGAATTCAGAGCAGATATTCAGTCCTTTGTTTCAGTACACCCTTGGCTGAGGGATTTGTAGGACCACCTGCGAGTTTTGCTTCTGAGCCCTGGAGACAGTCAAAGCAGCCTGAGGGTTTCCTTGTCCTGAGTGGCTGTGGGGCAGACACCAGAACACCATTTCTAAGTGACCTTACCCTCAATCATTCTCTCTGGCAGATAGATACAAAGCTGGGACTACTAGGGGAGAATGCATTAGGATGCAGTAAAGAAAGGGGTTTGGGGAAAGCGAATATGGAAAAGATGACAGTGGGTGAAAGCTGGGGGAATGAGAATATGCGACCAAAAGAAATTATTCCTTTGTCTTAAAGGTCTTTAAACTAAATCAAGCACAAGTAGATTCTCTATTAGAAACTAGTCAACATCGCCATCTGGTGGTCACTGAAGGCATATGCTTCAGAAGGAACTGAAATGCCACTTGCTTTATAAAACTGGGCTAATCCAGTGACTATCAGCTTCCATGCAACAGCTCCACACACCCCACCTTCCAGCTGAGGTTGGCACTTGATTCAGTGGGGCACCTACTGTGGAGATCCACCTGGCAGGAAGCTGCACTGGCCTGTGAACTCTAAGAGCTATACCCACTGATCCACACAGAAGTGGATGGGGCCTTCTGGCCACAGGACTTCCCTGAAGAGATGGCTTTTAAGCTGCCAGTGGAGAAGCCTCATGGCCCCATGTTTACAGCCAGCAGTCACCTAAAGCATCAGGGACAGGATTCTGGGGGCAGGGCCTCTTTCCCACGACTGCTTAAGAGTGACTGGTTTCTTAACTGCAGCCAATTATCTGCCTTCCAAGAGCTGGTCGTCTGCTGTTCAGAGGCAGTAGAGGAGGGGGAGTCTTAAAAAAAACAAACACAACAGGAGCTAAGAGTAATTATGGGGACTATTATCTTATTGATCAAGGTCCAGCCACTTGCCAAGGTATATACACATTTTATTTAAAAAAGTTTACAGTTTTCATTATACACAACTATTAAGAGGTTATAGTCAGAGGAGGCATTTGTCCTGTTGACAGACGTGCCCACGAGATCATCACAATGCAAGGAAAAAGGTGGAAAGGAGGAGATAGGGCAAGGAAAAAATAAGCAATAAAAAAGCTTCGATTTCAATTAAGGGCTGGTAAGTCCCTTTTATCTCTTCAAGTATCACACAGTATGTACCAAATACAATCAGTAAATAATGGCCATTTCTTCCCAAGCCCACAGCCAAGATGACTATTTGCTGAAAGAACACTGGCCCTTCCCCAACCAAGTAGGGGCTATTAACTCCCCTTCCCTAAGGGTCCACTCCAGCCAATCTCTAGGGGAATCACCAAGGTGTTTAGTGGCCAGAGAAAATATGAACATGAATTCAGAAGTCCAAAGAAATGCAGTTCTTTGTGCCCAATCAGAAATTACTTGACTTTAGTCAACAAGGCTGTGAACCCAGTTATGAAGCTATTTCATGAAATTTTGCTAACTTTTATGAATTGTGAAAGTTTTTACTTTTCTGAGTCCCTGAAACAAAGAAGGTCGATCACATGCCACTGAAAACCAAACACTAGTTCCCAGAAACTTGGTGTCTAGAAACTCCATCCATGGAGGTTAGGAGAGGATCTATCTTTCATGATTCTCAGCCATCCCAATAAGTGGCCTAATAAAAAGTGTCATGCCAAAGCCTGCTGGAGCTTCAGGAAGCTTTTTGGAGGAAAAATTTCTTTGGAGGAAGACACTCCTCAGGAGCTTATATCAGCCAGTTGGCAATTAGAACAGCTTTTGAAGTGGAAGAAAAACGTTAGGTACTGGAGAATTATATGGCAACTTCTTATAATTATCTCACTAGTATAAAATGCTGGTTGAAACTATACAAGCAGCCTCAAGGAGGGTGAGGAGGTTGAAGACAAAAGAACCCAAAATGCTGGTTTCTAGGTCGGCTACCACTACTAAACATGGCCCACAAGGCCTCACTGCAGGGGCTTCCGAAGAGCAGCGGCTAAAATGCTGCTGTGTTGAGGCCATCCTGCTTGTTGGTATTTGGCAAGAAATCAGTCATCTGAACAGGGGCAAAATATGGAGTGCGCTGGTAAACCACAAGGTAGGATTTAAAAAACTCCAGGTACTGAAAAGGGTAAGGAAACTGCCAGAGGCAGCTCTGACCTTTCACCCACCATCTTTACAACCAAGAATGCCGAGCCTTTCCCTGGGGCTCTGGAAGATTTTGTGTGATAAGAAGGGGCAACAATCCTGGAAGGCTTTTGGTGTTGAAACAACCCCTACCCCAGATTTACTCTACCATCTATTGCTGGGGGCCCAGAGTCCTGGAAGTCAGAGCCAGGCCTTCTTCTAGCTGTCTCTGTACCCTGAAGTATGTTGTCCTACTCCCACCTCTCGGAGGTGCAGACAGAAAGCTAGCATAAGGGATTCTGTTCAATCTATCAAAAGTCAATTTCCCAGTGGAGAGAAAAAGCCCCATGCAGAGACAAAGACCTGCATGGGACCAAGGTTTGTGCCCAGAAAGAATAAACTTGCACAGTATGAGTACAGTGTAATTTGGGTAGCAACTGCAGGAGCTTCCAACGCTGAGAGAAGCCTAATTACACCTGCAGCACACAGACCTGGATTATGGATGGACAGACAGACAGACACACGGGTGCATGCAGCCACACTCCTGTTTCTTAATCCTGCAGCCTCCCCCAAGCAAGTCTTACTTTTGGGAATGCCTCTACCATAGGTATCTAGTGCTGGAACTCTCAATAAGAGGGGCTGCTTGATGTTTTTTCATTAGAGAAATGTGGATTTGGTTGAGAAGCAGGGCTGGTGTCACTGCTCACACGTAATGTTTCCCTAAATTTGGTTCTAGATCAGCCAACCAATTTTTTTCCGAGAAGATTAAAAGCAATTATTACCTGGACATTATTTTTTTGAAAGGTAATTAGAACACTATTATTTATACAATATTGAAAAAATACAATTTTTATTGTTTGAACTGAAATCACCACCCAGCACTTTAAGCCTACCCTAAATAGCACCTACAATAAAGTTTATAGCACAAGCAAACTGCTAATTCAGCAGGTAAGCAAGTTAGACAGTGCCAGCAGAGACCCTCCCTCCCCCAAAGTAATGAGAAGACAACGTGCTAGATAAGAGTTAAAGTACACCATTACATGTTAAATAGTTAATACTACCCCTTCCAACAAGCCACAAATGCTAGATAGAAAACTCAGTACGGTTAACTAACCACAGCCCTATATTAACTGCACTTTTATTTTTTTAAAGAAAACCTTTTGCTTCATGCCCGTAATTAACATAAAATAAGTAAATCTTTGTCTTTTTATTTAGGAAAATAATCATGCTAAAAAGCAAGTTGTACTTTATATAGATTTTTCAAAGAAAAGATTGATTGTGCTTTTTGAATAAAAAAAGATTATCTTCCAACTTCATTGACTCAAACCTTGTGGAATATAGCACTTCTAAATAACACATCAAAAAAATTAAATTATCCCAACGGGACATTCAAAGGTTGACTTTAGAAAGTTTAGGATTGGGTAATTCTGTTATTGCCCTATCGGTTATGGAAAAAAAAACAAAAACAAAGTTGCTGCCTGAAACTTCCCCAAATTCCCCTCCCAAATTCTGCAGGCAACACTTGGAGTTGAAAGAAACTCTGCCAGCAACCTGGACATATGGTTGGCTGAGTAAACATTTGATTAGCAGCCGTTTTACACTGTCTGATTCCCTCTTAACACATACAGGAGAGAAAATTTTCTTCCTTCAAAACCTGTTCTACCACCTCATATTTCTGAGTTCCTTTCTCCTATTCAATCACTCTCTGAATAAAAGCAGTTTGTATTTCCCACGGAGAGTCACTCTGGGTCTAAGATCCTTTATTTGTTCCAATTATTATTCACTTGAAATTTAGGATGTATGTTGGGTCTAAAATGCCCGTTTTCCCACTCCCACAAGCAGATGGTGGGCAGGCTGCCGCCAAAAGAATGGCAGAAGAAGGGAAAACAAAAGCAGAACATGAATGAGAGGGTCCAGGGACTCACAGCCGCCAGGCGGGTTTTCCTCCCAGGGCTAATGGTCCACGGAGCAGCTTGTCTGAGGAGGAGACTATCTCTTTGAAGGTGAAGGTTAAATTTGCAACCTAAGCACAGTTCACACACTCACACTCACACTCACACACACACACACACACACACACACACACCCCAACCCCACCCCGCCTCACCCTCCAGAAAACAACCCTCAAATTTAAAGCTCCTAGTCCAGGGTAGTGGTGCAAGAGTAGGGTGTGACTTCACACGTGCTATGGGTGAATGGAAGCATCTTCCCAGTCACTTTTCTCCTCCTGCTCTGCCTGTCCTCTCAGAAAAGGTCTAGATCACAACCTCTACCCTGAGAAAAAGACTCAGGCTCACAAAACACTTTCAAAAGGTTCTCCAAAGAAAAAACACTTGTGGGCTGCAGGGCCCGGTAGCTTGAAGGGCAGGAAGCTACAAATAAAAATGTACTTAATATGAGTCAAAAAAATTAAATTCCAATACTCCAATTAACTCCTTGTTTTACACTGTTACTCCACAGAAATGGGGCCACCTAGGATTCACTGGAAGGCGCAGCTCTGGTTCTTTATGTGGCTGGCTCTAAATGCTCCAACAGCAGGCTTTTTTCCTCCCCAGTCTTTCCTTTCCATTTTGAAAAAGCACTATTCTATCTTCACATCCAAGAGCTGGTTTGTTTGGTTTGTTTCTTTGGAACCATCAATAAAAGAAGCAACTTTTTTCTGTTATTTTTACTCATGTCTACCTATCAGAGCGGCTATATCTTTGACAGTTCAGTAGCACACAGGTTGACTTGGCCAAATGGACTTATGAATGCATGCATTCAGACTGCATATTGCTACCAAAATGGAATGTGGGAATATGCTATGCACCTCAGGTTGAGAAATGACCAAGAAATCAAGATCTAAAGGGTGATATATAATATATATATATCAATGCTATTATTCATAAAAACCTTGCTTAGTAATAAAAAAAATTGCTTTGTTTAAATATGAATATTATAGTCTGCTTCTCATGGTTAGGAAATAATAGTCTTTCTGAAAAGCAGGTGCTTTTTCTACTACAACTCCATATCCTGGGCCTCATCTTCCGAAAAGTCAGACATAGAACTCTCCGACGAGCTGTCACCGGTGCCCTCTTCCTGCTCTTTCAGTGCCTCCTCCGTTGCATATTTCTGAATGTACTCTGCATAAGGGGTGGGTATAAAGAAAACACAAGGGCACGGTGAGTAGGCAGGCATGTGCTTTGCGACCTTAAAGCTGGCAACTCCCACAGAGCTTAAACCTTCAATGCCTGCATTGAATAAAGATGTAACAAAAATGGTACAAGGTCTTTGTAACAAAGATGACGGATTTTATGGTCACTAAAGTACAGGGGAAAATTCTGCAGGCAAACTTCTTTGGATACAGTTTATGCATTTTGTCCCGGAAGTGAAGGGATTATTAAGAGAGGCAAAGTAGAGCACTCTATTTGCAGACAAATACACATACTGCATTCACTGCACTAGAACTCCCTTGGGCCATCACCTCCCAGGTTGGTGAATAGGGCTAAAACAAGGCCCAGGGACCTCAGCTGCCAGGTATAGATAGGAAAGCCAGCAGAAGTTCAGGATGATGCCTGGCATTAAATAGCCTCCAGTCTTCCAACCAGAGCTCACCTCCAACTTTTTCCTCATTGGCTTACCAATACAGTTGCACTTCAAACTTGATGGATTTCGGAAATGTGAATCCCATACATTTTTTTTTTTAATTGTGGCAATATATATGCAATACAAAATTTCCCATTTTAACTACTATCATGTACAATTAATTCAGTGGCCACATTTTCTTTGGGCTTTCTATGTTAATAAAATTATTCATCTTCCAAACAGAATAGAACTAGTTATTATTCTACAGTAATTTACAAGGAAATCAGCCATCATTTCTACATTTGTAGTTATACAATTATAGTCAGCCCAAATCTATTATATTAAGACTAGATTTTATTCTAAACAGATCCTACATGTCAGGTTTCTGAAGTAGCTGGTAAAAAGTCTCTCAACCTGCTCAGGAATGAATTACAAAAACACAAGTTGCCTCTGAGTGATTTTACCACATATTATTTACTTAAGGATTGTGCTGCCATAGGTCGAATCCGCTGGCTGAAAAAAAAAATTTAAAACAGCTGGATAAACCAATGAACTTGTTCCTGAAAACTATAAGTGCATATTGTTTTCCCAATAAATAGTCTACACACAATACATAGAAACTATTAGAATCCTATTCAAAATGCAAGGGAGAAAAATATATATTCTTATGTTCTCTGAGTTTTTTTTCTTTCTTCTAGGGAGTTGCAGGGATTAGTTGCAATAGGAAGACAAGATAAATGGCCAAATGGGGCCGCCAAATTTGAATTTTACATTTTTAAAGGGTTATGGAAGAAGAGGAGGAGGGGACAAAGACCATAAGTGGCCAAATCGGGCCCTTTACAGAAAAAGTTTGTGAACGTCTAACTTAACAGCCTTCAAATTCATTACAATAAAACTTCACTCTGAGGTAACCATATTAAACAAGCCCTTAACAAGGCAGCAGAAGTTTACCTTAATTTATCTTTTAAGGTGCGTGAAATATTTATTAAAGCCTTGGAAATTTTATTTTCACCATCTAATGGGTTGATTATTTTGTTTCTTCCTTTTTAGAAGTTGCTGCACTTTAATGCTGTTCTTTAACACTATAATTTGATACTATCAGCCTTTGTTATATTCAAGGAAATAAATATTAAGTGCTTATTAGGACAAAATCCTGCAGGAGATGGAGAAAAAAAGTTAAAAAATGTAAGGCAGGAGATGCTAAATGTCATCAAAGGTAAGAAGTCAAGGTAGGGAATTGGGCCCCTGAGAGCTGAGGAAGCCAGTTACATCTGCATCGATCCTTGAAGGACTCCTGCCAACCGTGATGTAGGAGAGGCCATCCAAGGCAGAGCATTGCCAAACACAGGTGGAGAAGTGAGTGGCTGGAATGCCAAATAAGACAGACTATATCTGTTTTCTTTCCTTAAAAAAAAACTGAAGCATGTAAGGTAATTAAATGCAAGGATTCTGTTGTAGCTGGATGGTAAGTACATGACTGTCAAGTTATTTTGTTTTTTTCTGTTAATTTTAACATTTTCATGACTAACAAAGGAAGGGAATATAAACTTCCCTTCAGTTGGATATCTGAAACTCATCTACTGATGCACTTAGAAGAGTAAAGGTACAGACAGATTAAACAGCCCTGAATGAGCTGAGATGCTCATTAGTGAAGGGTTTTGAGCAAGAAAATAACTTATCTTCAGATGGTTCCAGGGGTGCCCAGTTCTAACAGGCAGCCCAATATTTACACGTTTTTAAATACTAAAGACTAAATGGCATCAAGAGAAACATGAATGCTGACTAGTGTTCATGGCAAGCAAGGGTACACACATTTACCTGTCACGTTAGGAGAGTTTGTGGTGACTGACGTACAAATGGAAATGTCCAGTAGGCAGCCCAGGAGAGAAGTCAGGCCTAGCCACACACATTTGGTTATTGTCTACTTAGAGGGGATGATCAAAAGCTGTGACTTTTAAGAGAATGACCATATTTAGGAAATATAATGAGAAGTTTTAATAAAAGTAGAGGGTAAAAAGCCAAACTTGCAGAGGGGTCCAAGAAAATGGGTCTTGAGAACGGTCCAAAAGACTTGGAAGTAAAGAGGTCACAGATTCAGCAGAGGAGGGGAAACAACCTAGCCTTTAGGAGTTTAAGGAGAGCAAGTGAGAAGTTTGCAAATGAAAGGAATGGCAAATAACACGGCCCCTAAGGGAGTCCACAGGAGCAGACAAAAACTCTTGAAACTGGGTACCTCTGACAGTCTGGGCTAGAGAAGGAACCAGTAGGAGGAGGAAGACCAAGTATTACCGAGGAAGGAGGTAATTGAGGGAACAGAATCACAGGTTGGAATATCTTATATTTCCTATTGGAGGGTTAAAAAAAAGAAAGAAGCATAAAAAAAAACTCACATAAAGATAAAGCAGGAAACTGGGATGAGCTCATGTCTGTTGGCCATGATTTTCTCAGAAAATAAAATCAACTTTAACATTTCAGAAAGTGACTGGTAAGCTAGAGCTAGCTGGATCTTTTAAGATAATAACGCAGGTTGGATTCCTTTTGTAACTACAGAGATATGTGCTAGAACAGGGCTAGTGTTAAGAGGCATAATGAATATGAGAATTATAGAAATATACTGCAGAGACATCTGAGGGTTGCCAGACACTGTTAAGTGATTCTTCTGTTAAAACTGTAATATAGTCTCATAACAGAATTTTATCTGGTTGAAAGTGACTGCCTTCTTGAAATGTTTGTTTAGCTACGTAAATATATGCTACATAAATTAGATATGATTTGCAAAGCACTTGAGACCTAAGTAAATTAATTAGACAAGTTTATTTCTACTTTAGCTCAACAAAAGCACCGAACAATACCCTATAGAGCCCTGAAAAGAATGAAAAAAATAAACAGAAAGGAAACTACTGTTCAACAAATAGCCCAAATGCTCCTATTCATCTCATACCTGAACAGTGAAGACCTATCTAATCACAAGCTTTCGTAAATTATTTCAACTGCCATCTCTTACGGATGTACTTCAGAGGGGCCACACACTGTGTTGAAACTGACGTTCGGGATTGCTATGGAGATGAGTAAGTCATGCAAAAAACAGAGTAGTTAACAATCCCTCTCATTCGTTAAGAGAAAGAGGTCTATTTTTCATGGACTTCAATTCCTTTCTTTTTTGGTGGAGGTTTATCCAAACTTTATTATGAAAGGTCTCTAACATACACTAAAGTAAAAAGGACAATACGAAAAAAACACGTAACCTGTGTAGAGCCTTAGATTTTGTTTGCAACCTTACTTTAATTTTAATGAAATTCACATCCCATTGGCATGTAAACTGTTTAAGGATGGGAAAACAGGATTCAAAATCCTAAATGATGAACAGAGTCTGTGTACCACCACTGGCATATTTCTAATTTTGATAGCACATTTAAAATTTTAATAGAGAAATCATACAGTACACCAAGGCAATGTATCAGCTATCTGTAGCAGGGAAGAAACATGGCCAGGTGTGAAATTCCAGAGAAAGAAGCAAATTGGTAATGGCACCAAGAAAAGAAGCCAGTTGGGTATTTTTAATTCAATAGGTAAAATGAAACAATAAAAAAGGCTAATGATGAATTCAGCTATTATTTTATAACTCCCAGAGTTACATGCTTTCCTGAAGGGCTTAGATGATCCTTTTCTGAAAACAAACCCAAGACCATGTTTCTCCATTGATACTTTACTATGCTCAAGTCCAATTTTCTAGTTTTTCAAGACAAGAGGGATCAAATGAAGGCAAAGGCTCTTCTGCATGGATGTCCTGACAGGATTACATCTATTACTACCTAACAGGTGAACGCCCTCCATTTGTCATCTTTCCTTTTCCTTATTTCCTCACGCCTTCCTTCCAAAACCATCTGAGTAATGACATGACCCGTGGAACTACAGAGGTCATGTAGTCTCTTTTTATGCCTGAGAGAAATTATTAGGAACTTGGTAATTTAAGAAGGACTTTTAAAGATCAAAGCCCAGTAGAATTAAATTCATCTGTTTCCAAGTTCAATACCTGCCTTCTTACCTTTAATTTTCTGCTTATACTCTTCTGGTCGGTGGAGATACATTGCTGCAGCATCACCATTGAGAGGGTCTATGGGGTTAGGATAGGCCAACAACTGGGGCAGGAAGGACTCAAATATATTGGTAAGATCTGAAAAAAAAAACAACAAACAAACAAGCAAAAATATGCCATGCACTGGAATAAGCAAGTTCACCTAAAATTCACTTTAAATCAGAAGTCAAAACTTCTTACCTTCCTAGATATTTAAATACATGAACTTTCTTCGATTAAAAGTTTGCACCAGATAATCTAGGAATGCCTAGAGTGTATAATAATACTGAAATGTACAATTTACAAATTTTAAAAATGTTTTTGCATGAGGAAGAAAAAAGGAATGTCATTATTGCAGGGTACTGAAAATAGATGGTAATTAATATTTTAAAATGTCACCTTACGTGTGAGACTAAAGCAAAAAATATTTGGTACAAAATTTGTATTTTGACTAGTGCATTTCTTAATATAACCTATGTAGATAGTTTGACTGAACGCCATAAGTACTTGGAATCTCAGGTAGGACATGAGATTTTGTGGGTCTGTCCAGAGTGATGCCCTGATGAATCCCAGAGTGATTTGATCAGTGAGTGGAAAAGTATTTGCAAAGCCCCCTTAGGGGAATGGTGAGAACGGGGAGAAATTTAACTTCCCCAAGTTGAATTCTTGATATTCTCACAAGCAGTGTGGACAACCAAAGTTGTTGGCTAAGCCCCCAGTCTTGGGGTTTGTTCATATGAAACTTAACCCCACAAAGGATAGGTCAAGTCTACTTAAAATTTAGGCCTAAGAGTCACCCCCAAGAGAGCCTCTTTTGTTGCTCAGATGTGATCTCTCTCTCCAGCCAACACGACGAGCAGTCTCACCACCCTTCCCCTCCCTCTCTGCGTGGGACACGACTCCCAGGGGTGTGGACCTTCCTGGCAACATGGAACAGAGATTCTGGAATGAGCTGAGACTTAGCATCAGGGACTGAGAAAAACCCTAGAATAAGCTGAGAATTAACATCAAGGGATTGAGAGAAACTTCTCGACCAAAAGGGGGAAGAGGGAAATGAGACTAAGTGTCAATGGCTGAGAGATTCCAGAGTTGAGAGGTTATCCTGGAGGTTATTCTTACGCATTAAGTAGATATCACCTTGTTGTTCAAGATGTAGTGGAGAGGCTGGAGGGAACTGCCTGAAAATGTAGAGCTGTGTTCCAGTAGCCATGTTTCTTGATGATGATCGAACAATGATATAGCTTTCACAATGTGACTGTGTGATTGTGGAAACCATGTGTCTGATGCTCCTTTTATCTACCATATCAACAGACGAGTAAAACATATGGAATAAAAATAAATACTTGGGGGAACAAATGTTAAAATAAATTTAGTTTGAAATGCTGGTGATAAATGAAAGCAAGGAGTAAGGGGTATGGTATGTATAATCTTTTATTTTTTCTGTTGTCTTTTTATTTCTTTTTCTAAATTGATGCAAATGTTCTAAGAAATGATGAATATGCAACTGTGTGATGATATTAAGAATTACTGATTATATATGTAAAATGGAATAATATGTTAATATTTTTGTTTGTTGTTAATTTTAATTAATAAAAAAATTTTTAAAAAGTTTGCACCAGTATGTGTGATCTATATTACACATTCCTTCCAATACCAATTTTTTTTAACTTTGATTTTAATTTGAAGAACCAGACAGATATATACCTGCTATTCACTTCAGAAGGCAACCTGTTCCAATTCTAATTCATTCCATTTTCCAAACCAAGAAAAGAATTTGCAAATATTATATACATTATTATTAATTAAAATTTGTGCCACAATATTCTATAGCACTCTACATTCCTAGAAAGACGAGTTAATTTTTTAACACTGTCATTTTCTACGGCTTTGAAAACCCCCACTGTGAATAGTATTCAAGTACCATATCTGAAAAGAAATGAACACAATTTTGTAGAACTTAACATTTATTTCAGTTTTTATAGCTTCTAATGGAGGCACAAATATAACCATTTTTTCAATTGTTATGGATAATGAGTATTTACTTAAAACTGTAAATATTCATAAGACAGATGAGTTACCAATTTACTGCATTAGTTAAAAAGCATTTTAATAAATATTAACTACCTTCCTGCGAGATTCAGCACAAGACTGAATCACAGATCACATCTACACACATTCATGCAGAGCTACAAAAATGCTGCAGTTACATAGTGTTTTATAAAGGAGATATACCTTGAAAGCCCTGGGTGCGAAATAAACCACAATTTTCCTTTAAGTTCAGAGATGCTATAATTTCCCTTTTGTTTTTCAGCAGACACTGAACCGTGGAAACTTTGTCTTTTTATTTATTTGCCTTACTCTGCTCTCTGTTTACGTTTTTGTTTCTGGAGGGAACGCTGAAGTATAGTGGTACAAAAAACTGTAATTTATTCTGCTGTTCTAAAGAATGGAAGTTTTTTCAGAGTGAGTACTCTAAGTATTACAATAAATAAATGCTTTGTTAAAACATATCACTTTAGATCAGTGGTGATTTTACTCCCCAGGTTACATCTGACTTTGTTGGGAGACATTTTTGATTGTCACAATTAGGGGCAGAAAGGTATGCAATGCCACTGGCATCTAGCAGGGTAGAGGCCAGGGATGCCGCTAAACATCCTTCAATGCACAGGACAGCCCTCAAATTACGTAGCTCAAAGTCAACAGTGCTGGGTTGAGAAATGCTCTGGATAAAAAAATGGCAAACTTTTTCATAAAGGGCCAGACTAGGCTTTGTGGGTCATATGTGGTATTTGTTGTAACTACTTAACACTCAATTCTGCCACTGTAGTACAAAAGCAGCCACACATAAACAGTAAGCAATCTATGTGCATGTGTTACAACAAAACTTCACATACAATAATATACATCCAAAGTTTGCAGACCTCTGCTCTAGAAAATCCTACAAATTAGAGGTGACTTTTCCTAAACACTGTGAGGTTAAGAAACTGAGCAGTTAGAGAAGAATCTGAAGTGGCACTATTCAATAGCACTTTCTGCTGTGATGGAAGTATTCATGTCTGCTATTTAGCATGGTAGCCACATGCAGCTACTAAGCACTGTAAATGCGGTTAACTTCACTGAGTAATTGCATTTTTCATTCTATCTAGTATTAATTTAAAAAACTACACATGGCTAGTAAATCCTGTATTGGACAACACATGCTTCGAGAATGCTATTACAGACAGTACACTGACAGCCAACATAGCACTGTTCTCATACACCACACATGGACAAGAGCAGGTTTACCTACAACCTTGAATTATGGACTTGGTATTATTACATAAATTTGGGCTATTTCACCTTCATAAAGGTCAACTTCAGAACAGTCCCAAAGACTGACATAGTAAGACTCTGATTTATCTGGCAACAAGGCTGAAACTGCTAACTGAAAAAGCAAAACAAAAACAACTTTCCAAGACAACTCCTGAACTATATGCAGGAAGATTTTCAATGCAGTTTTATTTATAATATTTTTTTAAAAAGAAGCAACATATTCAACAAAATTATTTATTGTACAAAACTATTTGGAAAGAACAGAGACAAATACTTATGTTTTATCTAAAGCTAGGTGGAAAAAAAGCCATAAAATCGTAGAATTACAGCTATGGGCAGTGCGTACGCATAAAAAGTTATTTCAAAAAGTTATGTCAAGGCAATAAGCTCAATTTCTACTTTTCACACTTTAAATGGCATTTTACTTCAAAAAATAACATTATCCTGTAAATATATCTTCTCTACTTTTGTATATGTATGTAATGGTTAATAAAAAATATCTGAAAAATTGTTCTTTTCCTCTATTTTCTTTTTGTGTGTGTGCTTGTGGGGCATTTGGGTTCATTAGGGCTGGAAGGACCCAGGGTCCAGGCCCTGCCCCCTCCTCCATCTGAGAGCAAGTCACCCCTCCACCTACATGACCAAGACAGATGTTACAGGTCAAAGAATGTAAACCAAACTCCCTCCCCTAACAACCAAATCTACAGTGGAGTCTGCTCAAACTCCACTGTAACCAAATCTCCTGGACTGTTAGACTTTATAAGCGCTTCTCTGGGCATGCCTCCCTCTCTCTCGGCTTTGGGTGGAGTTCAGATGTCCATCTCCCAACCCGCCACCACTGAGAAAATCTTCCTCCTGTCCAGAAGCCCCTGATTAAACTCATGGGTAATCTTCTGTCTAGTGTGCTCTTTGGTCTTAGAGTTGTGCTGGGTTGGAACAGGGCAGTGGTAGAAAATGCCACTTAAGAACACCACTGAAGTTTTAAGAAAATGTCAACTGAGCAAATTAAGAAGAAAAAAGGGGCCATGGAAGTTTGACAAATTGAACATGATCTCAGAGGAGTTAATAATAGTTACATTAGCAGTAATAACAGTAACAGTAATGGCAGCAGGAACAGTTAACATTTACTTAGCAACTACTGTAAACAAGGTACTTTTTTTTTTTTCGAGCCCAAGACTATTTATTAAACAGGTATCACCAGAGGTTCTCCTCCTCCCCATTGTGGTTTCTATTAAATTTTGAGGACAGCAAAAAAATACTTGAAAATATATGCAAAGTATAAGCATGATTGAACAACTGATACTTACTAACCAGATTATGAGTTAATTATGAATCAGTTTAAGGAACATTGTCATGAACTCTGAAGCCCCTGCCTATGATCTTCACTTCCTTCACTTTTCTTCTCCCTCAGAGGTCAACCCATCCTGAATATTTTATATTTCCTCATTATGTTGCTTTTCTTTATAACTTTAGTATATGTGCCTATGTGGTGTTTGATTTGATATTAAAAATATTTTAGTCTTTTTTTTGCCTATGGAATTTTCCCATATTCAGTGAACATATATATCCAGCACCTAGAATTCTGCTATTAACATTTTGCTAGTCTTTATCTCGTATCTATCCATCCATCAATTCATTTTACTTTTAGGAGGAATTTCAAAGTTGCAGACATTAGTTAGTGCACTTCATCCTTAACATTTCAGCATGCATTTCATTAAGTAGAGTTTAATATTGATTCGCTATTCTTTCTTTTGAGGTAAATTTTGTATACACAGTGATGATTTTTGCAATATCTCAAACAAGGAACTTTTAAGCACTCTACATTTACATACTCAATCACTAGTCAGTGAGGTCGGTATTACAACTATCTCCATTTTACAATGAAGAAACTGAGGCACAGAGAGGTTAAACTTGACCAAGGAGCTGGGTTTCAAACCTGCACTTAACCACTATGCTGCCTCTGTTAACATATATAATGAACACTTCTCAACCTTTGTGATGGCACAAGTTCTCTGTGTGAAAATCTCATACCTTCATTGGCCAAATTTGGAGAAGGTACATGGCTCTCAGCCCCCTCCACCAAAGTTTCCCTTTCTCACAAGTGCAAGGCCAGCAGGGTGGTCTCTCAGCAGAGGGTTTTCAGGGATTTCTGTGGCCGAACTGTGCTATTTCAGAGGCACTATGCTTGTCTTGGAGCAGCTCAACCACAGGAAGTAATATCTTGCTATTCACAGATAACTGTACACAGTGAACAGGGTCGGGGTTTCTCTAGTCACATTATCATTACAGATTGATTATAATCATTAGCAACTGAATGCTCCTATCAAATAACAATAAAAAAATCACAATAAGATATAGGCTTTATTATCTTTAAGTAACAATCAGCAACGCTTCAGGGTTAAGAAATATCACAAAGATGGCCTATTTCATAACTAGGTGTTTCATGTGTTCCAGGAAGAGATTTTACGCCCTCCCCCATTTTAAGTTTCTCAAGCTACTGATCAGGGGATCTGCCTAGGGTATTGGTTCCAAACAAATTAAATAATCCTCAATTATTGATTCTTTCTTTCCATTTCTTCTCTCTTCTTGCATTAGTACACTCTTGATATACCTAATGGATATGTTGGGTCATACCTATAAAACAGAAAAGCAGAAAAGGAAAAGCAAGGAGCCCAGTTTCCAGTGAAGACAACTTTGGAGTCCAGAATGTTAAGGCTGTGGGCATTTTAAAGTGGTAAAGAATTCCTATAAGTGGCTTGTCAGAGTGGTTACTACTGAGAGTCTGTCTAAAAGAAATCTCTCGAATATGCAGGGGTGGAAAAAAATCTCCACTCAGGACAAATATGCTGGGAGAAGAGACTAAACTATAAATCAAAAATGAAATAAAGATGATTATCTTAAGGTAAATTAATCATAATGAACAGTTTTTTCCCATAGAATTGATTGCTAATAGTAAAAAACATATTGTGCTGGTTTGAAGCTATTATGTACTCCAGAAAAGCCATGTCCTTTAACCCTCATTCAATATTGCTGGGTGGGGCCTTCTTGATTGTTTCCATGGAGATGTGACCCATGCAACTGTAGTGGTAATTTATGATTAGATGGTTTCCATGGTAATGTGTCTCCACCAATTCAAGGTGGGGGTGCTTACTGGATTCCTTTAAGGGGGAACCATTTTGGGAAAAGCTTTAGAGCCACCAGAACCAACAGAGTCCATAAAGCCATAGACCTTTGGGGAATAGAAGGAAAACGTCCTGGTGGGAAGCCTTATGAATGAGGAGAGAAAGTTAGCAGACATCACCATGTGCCCTCCCAGCTGAAAGAGAAACTCCAAACTTCATCAGCCCTTTCTTTGGAGTTAACATATCTTACCCTTGATGTCTTAATTTGGACATTTTCATGGTCTTAGAACTGCAAACCTGCAACTTAATAAATTCCCCTTTTTAAAAACCATTCCATTTCTGGTATTTCACATTCTGGCAGCTTTAGCAAACTAGAACACGTATTTTAGTTCAAAGATTTTTATGTAAAATCATTAACCTTCAACTTTTGTAAAAGGTTAGAGCCACACAATCTAGAGATTGTGTTCTAATACTGGCTGCCTTCAGGCTTTAAGGAAGTCCCAAGGTCTCTGTGAAGGATGATTTATGATGAGCAAATAGCTCCTATTTCTGCCTTAGACTCACTAGTTACTAAAATATGGTCCATTAGGGTGATTCTTCAGATGTTCCACAGCTGATCTTAGATTATTAATGTTTCTATTACAACCCTCATACCTCAGTTTAGGCACATACATTAATGATTTTTAGTAATACTTAATTAAAAAAAAAAACACCCAATTCACCCTGATTTCTCATCAAAAGCTGCATCATTTACCCCACAAATTCTACAGCAGTTTTTCTTGGGTAAGTGGAGGTCCTAGTTGAGCGTCATTAAGAATTACCTATGTGCTGCAATAGTGTGATAGTCACACGGGAAAGAATAAAATGTGACCCCTACCTCACAGCACACACACAAAAAATTACCTCCAGGGTGTCTTTAAAATACGCATGCTGAGATCTCACACCTACTCCAGGGATTCTGAATTAGGATTGGCTGGCATCTGAACGTGCGTGCGTGCATGTGTGTTTATGTGTGTTTGCATAAGTCACAGCCAGGAAATAATCTCTGCCCTCTACATCCCTTATCCTAAAAGACCAACTGGAAAGAGATCTTTGTTTATGGGTTCTTTGGCTCAAGAAAATGTTCAAGGCTCAGCATGAGACTGAGCTGCAGAAGTTTTTCTAGTTTAATACCTTTCACACTTACCACAAATCCATAGCCCTCTCTGACTCTCGCATCTTTCTTTTTTGCACACTACTGTCACCATCGCTTCCTCCAAGTGGAGGTATACCAAACTGCAGGCAAGAAAACGTGCATCTGTCTTAGAGGCACATGTTAAAGGGCTGCTTTAGAGTAAAGAGCGTGGTAACCTAACACACTGCAGCCATCTGGCAATGCAAATTCCATGAGGCTGAACTGTCTCCAGCAAAAGGGAAGCTGGCTCTGTGGTGGTGAACAACAAATAAAAAACCTAAAAGACCACAAATTTAATCTTGGGCCTCCAACTGAGTTCTTTGATCTTAGGTAGGTCTCTTCCTCTCTGCATCTCAATTTCTTCATCTGCAAAAAGAGAAGTATAGTACTGCTCGTCCTTACAAAGAAGAATTACACATTACCAAAAATGACCATAAAATGTGCCTCAAACTGTACAAAGGATTAGACTGAAATATTAATACAAATATTACATATTCAAAGAGTTGAAATTTCAGCTATGCATATCCCTCAAGGAATGCAAATTAAAATGAGTCAGACTGGAAAAAATGCACCTATTCTTAAAGGAAAGCTATCTCATCCCAGATGACTCTCAGTAAGATGACACTGTGTGTATATGGCTTAAAAGAGAAAACACAGAAAAGGGATGAACCACATATCTCATATTTTATTCTTGATTTTTTTCTATGAACCAGTGACCAGAAGTTACTTCTATGTTTCCTTTGAAAATTAAAATGGAAACTTTTTATATAAAGCATGCTGCTATCTTGAGGTTAAAACTCTATGGACATGCAAAGCTTTAAGCCGTCAGTCCCACAAGGAACCACAATTAACAAACAGCAGTCATCTGGGGGACTTTTACTAGCATCAACTTTATTTATTTTTCAGATTTAACATCCAACATGCTATAATTCAGAAAACACCATCACAATACTATGCAGTGACAGTGATGGCTAGGCACTGAGAGTCATCAAAGTTATTCCTCCCTTCTTAATAGCCAGTTACCCCATACCCTTTACTAATTCTACTCTTTGTCCCACAGATGCTCAGAACCTGGATTTCTTCTTTTAAAAGACAAACCTCAAACAAAAAACTGTAAAGATATGAGTCACTTGCACAGCAGCATCAAATCTGTGATATTTCTATTTTAAAGAATTAGCTTCATACTCTGAGAAGCTCATCATTTTATAACTTTCAAACAAATAAGTCTAACCTGATAACAATTTTTTACAATTGGGTCATTTATATTAACAGTTTTATCAAGCTCAACATAACTAAAATTGTTTTCTTAAAAACCTGCTCCTTTCTCCTAACACCTAGGCTGACTACAACACCCTTATTCCTAGGCTTCAAATTTCTAGAAAGAAGTTAATTTGGCTTTTCTTCTTTATTTCATGGACTCAGCCAGTTTCCCAGACTCGCTGCTTGCCGTAACCAGAAGAAATCTGGAAATACTATTTGTCCTGTTTTAATCTTATTAAAAATTGGCTATTTTTTTTCTACATATAGTAGGTATCCCTGACCCCCCCCCAAAAAAAAACTTACCAAATGAAACGAAATTTATGGTTAGCCTTAGTTTGAACACTTATTATAAATTTTTGACTTCCTAAGCAATTCCTAATGAATTCATTACAATTCTTTATGATATCAGGAAAGAAACTGACCTTTTGAAAGGTCAGCTCCTGATTTTCTCTAGAAATCAAAGAAATGGATAACATAGTTACAATTCCCAGGTAACCCCAACTAACTTAGCCATAAGTGTTGACTTTAAGGGCTAAAAGCTCAGGAGAAGAGGAGATGCGTTTAAGTTCCAGAGCTAAACATTAGTTCCAGATCACTAGAATTGACCCCTCACATTTTTTTTGATCCATCTTTTTATCCCTCCACTTATCAGTGGGACTTTTATTTTTTTCCTCTCCTTTCAGCCCTACTGAATTACAGAGCAGGGAAAGACCTTAGAGAGTAGTGGCTACAGTAGTTTGTAGCCAGTGATTCTCCACTCCACAGCAGAGGAGGAACATACTGAGAAGGACGGTGAAATATAAAAGTGCTTAGATAGCATGCTTCCAGAGAATGAAGACTTCTGAATGAGAGCAAGGAGAATTTAATCTTGATGGGAAATGGCCCTGAGTGATTTCTAAAGGAAACATTGTCTGATTACAAAGGCAAGAGTTTGGAGCCTAGAAAGTCAGCCAAGAGATGGCTACTCTGATTCAGAAAGGGATGGTATACTGGGGCTCAGTATAGTACCACCGCCCAGGGAAAATAGAAGAACATATAAAATTACTTAACTGTGAGGGTCTTACGTGTGGACAAAATATACAAAAGGTTGAACTCATAAGGTTCATACATATGTTTTTATGTGAGTCCATGAGGATCTTTTATAAACAAAATAAAGTCCTGATAAAGAGGGTTATGCAAGAAGGGGAGAGGCGACTCCCTTCTCGCAACAACAACAAAGCAAGTAGAATAATTAGAGTAGGAATTAGGAAGAATTAGTAGTCAAAAACTTGGTGAATTTTTGCAACGTACATAATATTTTATACTTAATCTTGCTTAGTGGCAATATTATAGTTTATAAGTATTCTACACTAAAAAGTATTACTTCTCTTACATGTGGGAAAAGGTAAAATCAAAACTTAGGGTACTAAAATCTGAAAGCACACCAAAAACATTGTGCCAAGTGCCAGATCATCAGGTCACCAACCTGAGGTGTGCAGTTACATAACATGGATTGTTTTACAGCATGCCAACCACACAGAAAATCACTTCCCATTTGTTGCCTAATTGCAGCCCCTTCCCTGCAATGTTCCTAAACTGTAGAAATCTGCAGAAGAAACTGAACACTATGTTGGATAAATCAGAATGAAGAAAACAGGTTCGTGGGCATCAAAACATTGCCCTTGTGCCATGGCAATCTTAAAACATTACCCACCTTACTTAGGTACTTTTTAGGTCATTCATCCTAGTTCAAACCTGATGTGACCCTGCTCACCATAAGAGACTACAAGCTAAAATATGGCAAAAGGATTTGATATTAACCTTCCAAAAATGAGGGCAGTTAATATGTAATTAAGTAGTTAGGTATTCTTTTAGCTCATATTAAAACTCACTATTAATTTTTTAATTACTAGACAACAATTCAGTTTGTCCTTAATGTAAGGAAAACATAAGATATAACACTTCATGCAATTATACAAACCACATAAACATGCACGGGGAAGACTTTACCTATACACAGTGATCAAAAGAAAAGAAGAGAAAATAAATCAGGGTTGCTTGTCCATATGATCAAGATTGATCCCTGAAACTATGGTCCAAAAGAAAGACAAACATAGCTGTCACTGTCCTCTAAGGCCACAGCCTGGCTGGCTCATGTCCCACTATCCACAAAGTTCAGACCACCTCATGTTTCTAATGCATTAACAATACCAGTGAATCGAATATCGTTAATGAATTTTCACTAAGCTGTGAAACCCATGAAGAACTCATGTGTTTCTGTATATGGCTGATAATTTGACTCTTGAGCCACATCATACCATTACATCTGAAGATCTCCAAGCAGACAGATAAAGGAGGTGGGTCTTGCAGCTACGTACTACTGAAACCATCAAATTCCAAACTCAGCCTATTTCTTATCAGCTACAGCTGACATTTCTTACGCAGAAGTGGAAAGAAATTACTCTACCTGGCCTCTGTTCAGGGGACTCATAATGATATCCAGGTGTTTCAAAGGCAGAATGATGTTTGTGATTCCAAAATGGATGGGTCAATATTGAATTCTCAAACTTGTTCAGCAACTGGCCAATCAGACAGATAACATATATTTCTTGTCTGTGTAAACTATAATAAAACGTCTAAAAACACAGCATATATGAACCCAACACAAAGCACTGTTTTAAGTTACAATTTCCTTCAGCCAAAATTTGAATTGTTTGGGAAGATTCACAGGCTACCTGACTGAAAGAAGGGATGGGGTAACTACTTCCAACATGGGAGACCGTAAGTTTATTAGACCACGGGGTAGTATTATTAATAAACTTATGCCCTTTTAATTTTCCAAATACTGGGTAAAAGAAAATTTGTTTCTCTTGTCTAATCTCAAAGTCGCTGCAGCATTCCTTCTATGCTATTAACTTCTTTTGTCTTTTATTGATTGCCTGGATGACTCCAGTAATTTCCCAAGTGTTGATTTTTCTCATCAGCAAAATAAAAGGGGGAGTATCCAGTCAATTGGCTAGCAAGCCTAAGGTTGAGAATTGCACACTTTCCAATTTCATAAGAAAATTAAGCCTTCCACCTTACTTGTCCACAACTTAATCCACAGAAAAAGAAATTCATCATGTTAGTCTAGAAATGAATAAAATGAAAGTTGAAGAGATAAACACAGTTTTCAGAAGTCAAGTATGAATGGCCCAGGAGGGTGATGGGGGGATTAAAGCTGTATTGCAATGAAGGTTCCTGAGCCCCAGGAATATAGGTCAATAAGCCAACCAGAAATAAAAAATATATCGGAGTAAAGAGGAAAACAGAAGGGGTGCTTAAGCCATGGCATAACAAACTTAAGTCTCCTTACAGCAGTCCTTAAAATTATAGTTGCTTTTGAAACTGGAATGCAGATCTCTTTGGTTATATGGAGCTGTGATTCTTGATGTAGCCCTCACTGAATTTTAAAAGTTTTCCACAGTTCTTATCGTTGTTGTTTGGAAGAGTAGGAAAGACTAAAACAAACGAACATGTTATCAAACAGGAAGTCAAAATGAATCAATTTTGTGACGACATCTGCTAATTTCCTTTTAATATTACAAGAGACATGTTAGACACTCAATTCATACTTAATAGATAACTTCATACTGATGACAAGCATCATTACAAAATTAACCATACTACCCACTATAATTAGCTCTCTTGCAAGGTTAAACAACAGAAAATTTAGTTACTAGATGATTACAGTCACACCAATTTGGAGCTTCTGAATGAACAAACTGTGTGCACACATGGCAAAGGAAAACAGGATGAGGTCAGAAGCAAAGCTGAGTCAAATGGGCTACCAGAAATAAATTTTCTTTTGTGGGGTAGGGAAGGACATAGGACTAAATTTGCTACTAATATGACCATTCTCCAATATCAAGGTTATGATAAGTACAAATCTGAAATTAAAACTGGGAATTATTATCCTACAAATATGTCCATCCATTGCACAGTAAATGCCCTGGGGCCAAGTATACTTCTTACCATATTATACAGTAGAGATGTTGAAACAAGTTTTGATTCCCAGGCTAAGCATTTTGCTTTTCAATTGAATATGTATCTTAGCACACTACTTTCTCCTATCTGTAATTTAGTGTTAAATAAGATTTTTTTTTGTCCTATGAACTAAAGTCTCTCAAGAATCACTGCAGGAAACTGAGTGATTCAGAATTCACTAATGATGAACTGACTTTCAATGTCAGAGGCTTTAGAAGCTTGCAATAAAAATTAAACTTAGAGGGCGGGCCACGGTGGCTCAGCAGGTAAGAATGCTTGCCTGCCATGCCCGAGGACCTGGGTTCGATTCCCGGTGCCTGCCCACATTAAAAAAAAAAAAATTAAACTTAGACCCAAAGATGAGATAAATCTAAAAGAAATGTTATGGTCACCCGAATCAACCCTTTCTAATAGTACATGTTTATATTGTATTTACCTGCTCCTAAAACCTTCCACGTAAGAAATATTAAATTTTCTTGAGAAACAGTTTGGGTTTTGAACAAAATGTTAAAACCCTTCCTCCCACGCTCTGTATACTTCCTTTTGACTATACCCTAAAAATATTTCTTCACAGTTTCCTACACTGACCTATAATGTTAGTATGTCCATAGTTTCGCTATGGAACACATTTATGACAGCTCATATACATGTATTACTGAAGTCTATTTTCAAAACTTTACTTTGACCAATTTGATTTGTTATTTATTAAACACTTTGCAAGGCAATACAAGAACATACTTCAGATTGTGAAAACCTTGTGTCTGATGCTCCTTTTATCTACCATATCAAGCGACAAGTAGAACATATGGAACAAAAATAAATAATAGGGGGAACAAATGTTAAAATAAATTTAGTTTGAAATGCTAGTGATAAATGAAAGCGAGGGGTAAGGGGTATGGTATGTATAATCTTTTTTTTTTCTGTTATCGTTTTATTTCTTTTTCTGTTGTCTTTTTATTTCTTTTTCTAAATCGATACAAATGTTCTAAGAAATGATGAATATGCAACTATGTGATGATATTAAGAATTACTGATTATATATGTAGAATGGAATGATAGGTTAATATTTTTGTTTGTTGTTAATTTTTTTAAATTAACAAATAAAAAAAAGCACTGAGATGTAAATGCTTCTCCAAATTAGTATAACTTTGAAATGAGTTTATTCTTCGTTCTCTTTTTACTAATTCAATGCAAAATTATTTCCAAGCATTTCACAAAGTCAGAGTTTAAATCAAGTGAAATGCATAGCCAAAGGAATAAACGATTTTTTTCTAAATCCTGGGCTATAATAATAATGAGAGATTAACCAATGATCACTGGTTGAGACATTATATAAGAGAGAGAAATATATAGAAGTATATTAAGGCAAACAAATGATACAACTGATACTTTTCTTTGAGACCCGGCTAAATACAAATATCTCTTTTAGAATTACTTTAATATGACCAACTTGCTAACTAACAAAAAGAAAATTTTAAAAAGAACTTATGGTTTTACTCTATAACAAAGGTATTAATACCAGATTTTATCATATAGGAAATATTATATTCTCTTAAATAAGAAAACTGAATACATTTGACAGGGTTTGATTGAAATGAACCACTTTTTTTACACCATTAATAATTTATCTGGAAATTAATAAAGAAAAATATTTTTTAAACACTAAAAAAAAAAAGAACATAGTTCAACAATTTATAAACGTGATCAACCCTTAGTACTTGTGGCTTTCTGCTTTAAAATCTGTTCTGAATCTCATACATTTCTGGTGGGAATGTAAAATGTACAGCCACTTTGGAAAACAGTCTCATAGTTCCTCAAATGGTTAAATATAGAGTTATCTTATGACCTAGCATTTTAACTCTTAGGTATATACCCAAGAGTATGTTCCAAGAAATGAAAACATATATCCACACAAACACTTGCACATGATGAGAGCAACATTATTCGTTAATAGACAAAAAGTGGGAAACAACCCAAACGTCCATTAGTAGATGAATGGAGAAACAAGATACGGTATCTCCATACAATGGAATATTATTCTGCAATTAAAAAAATAAGTACTGATACATACAATGATAAGGATGAACCCTCAAAATGTTATGCTAAGTCACCAAAGACCACATAACATGATTCCATTTGTATGAAATGTCCAGAACAGATGAATCTACAGAGACAAAAAATAGATTACTGGCTGTCGGGAGCTGGGGGGAGAATGGCAAAATAGGGAGGGTGATAGCTAAAGGTTTCTTTTCCTGAATTCTATGCTTAATTTTAAATTTTTTTATTTAATTTTTTTATATGCTGTATGGTGGGGTCACAGTTCATTCTTATTCCCATGTGAATATCCTGTTATTGCAGCAACATTTGTGAATGGGGGGGGGGGGATATGCATGGGCCGGGAACTGAGTCCAGGTCTTCCGCATGGCAGGCGAGAATTCTACCACTGAACTACACTTGCACCTCTAAAGGCTTTTTTTGTTGTGGCGAAAAAATGTTCTAAAATTGACTGTGGTGGTGATTGCACATATCTATGAATATACCAAAAAAACAATTGTCCAGTTTAAATTGATTAACCATATGGTACATGGATTATAACTCAATAAAGCTGCTATTTTTTAAAAATCTGTTTGAGACATAAGTTATTTGAGAATTAGCAAACCTCTTCCACAAAGCTTTCATGGTCAATGGTAAAAAAAAAAAATTGGGGAAACTGAAGTCCAACTTACTCGGCTGTAATTGGAACCAGTGTGTAGTATTTTGATTTGTACATTTCTGAAATGTGACTGTAGTTTAAGAAAATACATCATTCCGTCAGATATTTCAGGCAGCCTGCCAGACATTTTTACCAAAAAGACATCTTAAAAAGAATTCATTTAATCAACTTCAGAGTATCCATTCTCTCTTACAGCCTCACATCCTTATAAGTTATCATGTCCCTAGAACTCTCATGCTAAACAGTCCTGGGCCTGATCAATTCACTCATTAATTCAATAAATATCTGAACCCTTACTGTAAACTAGGCACTGTTCTAAGTAATGGGTGTAATACCCAGATGAGACCAAGACAAAGTTCTTCCTCCCATGAAACTTACAATCTTATAGGGCAAGATAAACAATAAACAAATACTGGTTTAAAAAATTTATTCAGAGCAGGGTGCTGTGCTATAATGGGAGGAGGGTGGTATTTTAGATCAAGTGATTAGGAAAGAAGGTCTCTCTGAATTAGTGATACTTGAGGTGAGAAAAGAAGATGCTAGCTATACAAGGATTGGGGATGGTGGGGATAATTCCAGGAAGAAGAAATAATTCTTGAATGGTAAAATTAGGAGGGGGGAAAAAACAAGGTTAATTGTGGGCTGATGGTGACCAAGCTCTACTCTGTCATCCTAGCACAAATATGTCTGGTAAAAGTGACTTGCAGATTGTGTCTGCAATAAAACATCTTACCTATCTTAAACCATTTAGAGGTCTTACTACTCTTCAAAAGAGGAAGCCATCCTGTTAATACTAACCTGAAGTGATTTTTCCCTCCTTTCCTTGCACCACTCAGCAACTGTTATCTGTATCACTCATTCTTTAAATCCATATTGGTGAGAAGCACCATCCTAGGAGCCCTGGACCATAAAGACAAATCAGACATGCACCCTGACAGCCCTTAAGGCAGGAAATAAGCTACTAGCACACATACACACAAAAACATGGGCATCAACAACTAATACAAGGTAGAATGCAAAAGAGGGCCACAAAAAAGAAGTATAAAATGTATAAAAGGTATAAAAGTGCCCAGAGATTATTTCCAGCTGGGGAGAGGAAGATTCACAGGGGTAGGGGCATGAGAGCAGTGAGACGCTGCGAAGACTGAGGATTTTGACATGTAGAGGAATAAACAAATTTATTTGTTGCATCCCTAATTAACTTTAAATTATTTAAAAGTATTTTTAGCTCCCCAACCAGGCTACAAGCTCAGGGAGAGGGGACCTGATATTCCCTAGATTTCTCTCTAGCATTTAGCAGAATATCTTGCAGATATGGGCAATTAGTTTGCTGATTCACTGAAAGAGGCGAGACGTCAGTTTTAGCACTAAAGGTAGAGTTAAATCACTCTTTGCTTCATCATAAAAAAATCTAGCTTTTGAAACAGACAAGCCTTCAAATATCTTAACATATCATTCATCTCATTTTCGGGGACATTCCTAATGGTTTTTCCAAAAAGGCATTTTTTGGAAAAACTTGTATGCAATGTGCTTGGGAATATACACAAATACAAAAGGTTTGCATATTGGGTGTATGCAGATGTATATCACTATACCTCAAATTCAGAATCTTACAAGATCATTTTAAACTTCCACTGATATACTGAAATTTGTACTAAGAGAAAATAAATTTTTCATTGATCAAACTTTCCCATTGAGGGAAATCCCTTCCCGTTCCCAACAAAACATCTTAAACCAGAGAAGAAAAGCCAAACAACATTTTAGGCAGTGCAGTGTCTCAACATCTCCGAAAAATATTACATGGCCAAACTCACCATAGAGAGCTGTCCAAGTTTGATTAATTACATCTAGACACACAGTTCCTGACCTGAAACAGATGGAAAGAATGGCATTTTTTTAAAAATTAGAAAGTTAGTTGCATGTATCTGGCAACTAGTTTTATATCAAGGAAAAGCATTAAATCATACTTCTAATAGCTTTGTTAAAAAGAATCCCAATTGGGGGAAAGTACAATAAGGGACAGAATATTTACAAGATCCTAAGTGTCTCCTAACAGAGGAAAAATATCAACTATACATTGGAGAAACCAGACAACACTTTAACAAGGTGATGAAACTAACACCGGCAACAAGGGGCAGACAGACCTTGCTGTGAATTGGTATGCAAAACCCTGAGACATGAATGTATACCCTGAATCTGTTCTTAAGAAAACATCAGACAAACCCTAACTGAGGGACTTTCTATAAAATAACTGCTCTCCATTCTTCAAAAATGTTAATTTTAGAAAAGACAAAGAAAGGCTGAGGAACTCTTTCAGATTAAAGTAGATTAAAGAAATCTGACAACTAAATGCAGTATGTGATCCTAGATGATGGGACCCTTTAACAGAAGGGGGAAAAAGGCTTAAAAGTATTGCATTAATATTCAATTCCTGAATATGACGACTGTTAGCAAACACACATTGGAGTATTAAAAGATAAACAGGCATAATATATGGAAACTACCTACACACACATAGGGTTCAGAACACCTCCCATGTACGGGTATGCATGTGTCTGTGTACACCCAGTGGCATGACAAGAAAAAACTGCAGTCCAATAAACATGTATTCGCAACCACACTAGAAGTACAAAACAGGATGCACTGATGTCACATTTTAAATATCACTTATAAAATACCAGAAGGAAAGAAAGGGTTAATTAATATTTATAAACTGAAATAAAACGGAAAAAATAATACAGTCATTCATGTTTGCCTTACCCTCAAGAAATGAGAAATATTTTAAGGATTGAAAATAATAAATCTTGTAAACTGTTTATGCAGAGAGAATTGAGATGTGGAACATTACAAAAGTTAGCTGGACATTAAGGGAAATGAAGGAACCAGTTGTGGCAATAAAAAAACTAAGCAGTGCACAATAGAATTTAAACTAACTGATTTAGACTATATCGTTCTAGGATTCAACAGTTTAAGTGACATTCATAAAGTCCTATCTCCTGATAAATATATCAGAGAGATGAACTTTCATCAAGAGCAGTTGTTGCTAAGATTTAAACATTTTTAAATAGTTACTTACGCTTCATCAATGTTGGGATGGAAAATTTTATTCATGAATCCTGAAAAAAGAGATGTTAATTAGTAGTAAAAAGTATCCAGACAACAGTTTTAAAGTCAGTACCTGCAAACAATTTCAGTATTGAAAAAAGGTAATAATACTCATAAATCATTCATTTCAACTCTTAAATTTTGTTACTAGTAAGACTATATTCTCCTGACAGCTCTAATTACTTACAATACATCAGAGTTTTATATACTAAACAAGCAAACTTTGGAAGCAATGCAGCCTCATATACAAAATAACCATTAAAAAGTACTTGACAAAACAAAATTTATAATACTAAATGGTTTATAACTTGTGTCATCATAAAACTTAAGCTCACTTTCACTTCTCTTGCAAGGTTTTATTATTCAATCCCTAAAAATGTGGAGGTTCTGTATTTGCATTTGAACTTCTTAACTGGTATTATTCTGATATACCGTGTATGGAACATGAATGAAGCTGCTTAAACTCTAAGGAAGTACCACTTCCAAACCACAAAGAATTTCATAAGAACACAGACCAAAATATTTCCCTTAACTCTAGTCTACTCATTCCAGGAAACCCAGTGTTGACTAAAATTGGGGGAACCAAGAAATGACGCAAGGAGTGGGTTGGTTGTGTGTGTGTTTTTTTTAATCCTCTGAGATAGCTATATCTTTTTTTTTTTTTTTTTTTTTAAACATACGTACAGAGATAAGAAAGCAGAAATCAGAGATCTGGTGTTTTGATTTATGCCAAGAAAAAGCCTCGACTTTAATGAATGCTGATACTTAAATTTCAAAGAAATTTATTTTCTTAACTTAAATAAATAAATCAGTTTGTCTATATGCAAATGATAATATTCCAAGGCAGAGAACCACCATCAAAGCTGTCATTCTGTCATCTTTACTGCCTTTATTCCATCTTAAATTTTCAATGGGTTGAAGTTCCTTACTAACACAACCGTCACTATCACGTCCCAACCCTGCCTTCCCTCACTCTCAATCCCTGTGTTCTCTCTTTCATTCACACAACACATATTTGGGCAACACCTACATATCAGTCACAGGGCTAGCTCAACGTACAAAAATAAATAAGATAACCCACTATTCTGAGGGAATCACTGCAGCAGTGGGATAAGAGACATGAAGAAATAATGTGTTCAAAGTGTTGAGAGTGTCGGGAGAAATACATATGGGAAGAGGAGTGTGTCGGGAAAGATGCAGAGGAAGTGGCATCAGAGGAGGATCCTCAAGGATGAAATGTCACAGAGGTCATTTCCAAAAAGCTAGAAACTTCCCTCACATTAGAAAATGGGGAATGATACAAAAACCTTGGTATTCTAGTCCTTGCTTGCTCTAGTTACTCTAAATAATAATCAAGCTTCTAGATTTTTACATCCTTTGTATTTTTAACTACTTTAATATTTTATTGTATCAACAGAGACCATGCAATGCCTAAATTACCCTGATTCAAAAACAAAGGTCCAATTACTATTTCATATCAAGTTTTTCATTAAGTAATTTAACAATGTTACAAAGTTGAGATTAAAGATGTATGTGCTTTATGAAGAGATTGTAATACACTAATGGAAATACTCATGCTTTAATGTTAAGAGGAGAAAACACAGGGTAAAAAATTTCTATGTATCCTTAGGAAAATACTAACACATACGTACAATGAGACTCAGGATATTCATTGCAGCGCTGTTTATAAAAGCCAAGAACCAAAGTCAACCCTATCAACAGGATTATGGGTAAATGTGGTTCACTGGCAGTCCTATATAGTTAAAGGTAATGAACGAGACCAGCATGTATCAAACTGAAGAGAACTCAAGCTAAGTTAAAAAAAAAAAAAAAACCAAAATGATATACTTACAGCATGATACTATTTAGATAAATACTGCATATTCTCTATGGTAACAACTACAGAACATATTTTTTTCTCATACTTGCCAACGTATACCAAACTTACAGAAGTTAATTATTTCAGGGAGTGTGCAGGGTCAAGGTCACGGTGGGAATAGGGAACAAGACTGAGAAATGGTTGTTAAAGATAACAATCTCAAACACTACAGCCCTTTCAAGAAGACTGTGTACTATGCTTGCATACTATGTTTGGTTTATTTTTTTTAAGTGCATACATAGAAAAGAAACTGGAAATAAATAAATATGTACAAATGTTGAGTGTTTAATTTTTAATGGTGTGAATATTTTCTCCATTGTACTTTTCATACCACAACACCTCTCCCCCACCTTTCCTATACCAGAAATAGGATCAGCAATGAAAAAAGGCCAGGAGGAAACAAACAAGTGTTAATGGTAGTTTTGGAGAGATTTCCCCTATTATTTCTATTTCTACTCTTCCAGCATTCCCAGATTTCTACAATGTGCAATTTTAGTAGTTGAAAAACTTTCAAGTAAAAAATAAAACTGTATAAACATTCTAAAGTAGAATTTTACATAGATTAACTAGTGCTGAACCTTTTCAAGGAAAAGACACTAAGATCCATTTCATATGAGATTTAAATGCTGTTGTTGAAATTATGCAAACTCATTTAAGAAAAATCAGAAAATTCTCATGTTAAAAAGAATGTGGTCTTCAAGATTAGTTAGTTACAGATAAAATATACTGCTATCATTCTTGTCAAGAAACTTTTCAATGAGCAGAATACATTAATGTTGAGCTACTACATGGTTTAATTCAAGAGACTGGTTCTACTTGTGAAAATCATTTTGCTTGCAGCTACAAGAATTTAATTTGTTCTTCTTGATGCTTAAAATCCTGCCTCTGCTACAATTCTGAAAACTAACACCTACGGAAGCAAGCAATACCCATGGGAAAGTTCCCAATATAGTCTATAGATGAGAATCACCTGTTGTACTCTTTAGAAAACTAAATGCTGTTAGAAGGTGGCAAGTGTTATGGAGGAAAAGACAGTAAAAAGAAGGGAACAGTGAATAGAATGCTTGTCAGTACGAATTTAAACAGGACAATCAGGAGGGCCATACTGAGAAGGTGACTTGAAGACCTGAAGGTTAGTGAGCCATCTGGGTAACTAGGGGGAAGAGTGTCTATGTAGCATGGATGGCAAAGCGCACAGTGTATCAGGAGCTTGTCTGATGTGTTTGAAGAGCAACAAAGAGACTGTGAAACTGAAGTGGACTGAACAAGGGGAAGAACAGAAGATGAGGGCAGAGAGGTCAGCATTTGTGGACTGTTTAAGGACACTGGCTTTTATTCCGAGTGGAATGGGAAACCACTGAGACATAGTAATAGTGTACATACACATCCTTCAACCTTATAAGGTTTTTTTTTAAGAGAAAGTTTGTCTCCTAAAAAAGGAGAGGTACTTAGGGGAACAGTTCAATCAGGCCCCAGCACCTCAGGGCTGGGGGATGGCAGAACTCAAGAAAAATGGAATGGGATGTCTCTCCTACACAAGAACTAAGCTTCAACAATTTGATGTCACAGGACACCTTAAAGGTGTAGGTCAAGAAAATAGCTATGGTGAAAAGAGCTTCGCATGTTTATCAAAACTGTCTCATCATCATTGCACAAGATCTGAAAATTACATTTGAAATCTATGTCATTTCTACACTGTTCTCAATCAAATCTAGGTCTTGGCTTGGTTGAGTCTAAGAGAAGATTACAGAGAGGCAAAGAAGATATTAATAAACATACTTTAGCAATCAATGGGGTAAAACCCTGGTCCCTACTAAGTGTAAAATATTCAAAAAGCTCTCAACACTGTATTGTACACTTAAAAGTGTACACTTGAAATGGGAAATTTTATTGCATATATGTTGCCATAATAATTTTTTTTAATGACTATTAAGATCGAAGGCAGAATCAGAATGGAAAGAGCAAAGTACTAAACAACAGGGACATAGGTTCTAGAACCAACTCTGTCTTTGGGCAAGTCACTTCACTTCTCTGGATCTGTTTCTTTACCTGTAAAGGAAAATAGTTAGGCTATATGATTTCTAAAATTTCAATCTGAACATTCTATTTCTAAAGATCCTCTCAGCTCTAAAAATCCAGTATTTAATACCATAAAGAGCCATGAAATCTGCTGACTATTTCTAAGTAAGCAGAAACAGTTAATAAACTTGCCTTTGAGGAACAAGTACAGCCAGACCAACTTTAGCAAAAAATACTTTCTGGACTCAAATTATCTCTTCCTATGCTAGGCTTTTAAAACTGTTATAAAAATATACAAAGTAAATAAATAGAAAGGGGCATACTGCCTTTAAATTGTTCTTGAACAAGCTGTGGGCAGCATTTCTGGCAAAGCCATTTACACTCTGGATAATGATGCCAACAGTGGAAATTCTGGATGAGGTGGGGGGGGGGGGGGAGCGGGATTGCCGAGGATAAGAATTCAGAGAAGGAACGTTCTCAGGACTGAGCGTGTTTGCCCTGGCATGTTCTCTTTCCTTTTGGCAATGCTATTACCACCCTAATGAATATGTCTGCAGCAAGAAAATTTTCCCAACACTTGTTTCCGTTCAACCAGGAACTATTTTGAAAGAACATATTTTGAAAGCTGCTTCTTTATGGAAACATGATTAGAGGAAACAAGAAGTTATTTTTAATCTACATGATTTAAGATTTTATTCAGTACCAGACATTTTCCTAATGACATATTTCAGTGATATGACCAGATAAAGTTCCGAGCGTCTTTGTTTAATCTTTTGGACAATTATTCTCCTGGCATGACTCTAGCACTTGTATAAAAGTGGATGTATAAGGAACAAATGTCTAGCTAAAAAGACCACCACTTCTGTCATATGTCTTTTAGCAGAAGAGAGCCAGATGAGGTATAATTCTGAAGTGGAATCCAAATCATGCCAAGTTAATGGAAAGTTACTTATTTAAAAAAACTTAAAGCATAGATAATTAAGATGAAAAACATGCCATGCTTTTTGTTTGTTCCACCCCAATAACGAACTGTTCTTGAATAACCAATCTCTTAACCCACAGGCTAATGGGCAGAGAGGGTAAATATCTGTGCCGAGTCATGCTGAAAATTTGCTTTATTTCAGTTTGTTTCTGTGTCCAGTCCCAGGAGGGATCTGTACAAAACTGAACTCACCTTTTGAATAATTTCTGCTACTGAGGTTATATGTAAATAAAAGAGGCAAAAATTTGTTCTATTTCCTACCTTTGTTTGCAAGGATATTAATACTAAAATTTGTGAATAGATTAAATACATTGGGCAAATCACCTACCCAGAAATTTCACTCAGTAAAACCTTCAAAAAAAAAAAAAAGAGGCCAGAAAAGTGACTCATGAAACAAAGTAAATCCAACCTAAGGTAAATAGGCAAAAAGCCAAAGGCAAAAACAGTAGTTATATCCCAAAGAGAAAAGAAGCCTGGACTGCAGATGGTTTAGATGGCTGTAGCTGAGGCAATGTAATTGTGAGGCGATATAATTTTTGTAAGAAATTATAAGTCTGAATTTCTGTAAATGAGTACCCTGTAATATTCTACTATCAGGACAAATGCCCACATAATGTAGACTATTTAGAATCAAGCAGATAAACTCTAATTTTTAAAGGCGGCCTAATTATTTACAAGATATTTTTAAAAGATGGTCTTATTTTCCCTTGATGTATTTCAGACTAAAAACTTTTTAAGGGCAATAACTTGGACCTTGGAGGGAAAATGGTCAAGCAGCTACCCAAAGCTCTCCATTCCTAGCAGGAGGAAGTGACCAGAGTTGGCATGTTCCAGCTAAAAAAGAAGGAGTGGTAGTACTTTCAGTTTCATCCGCAACAGCCATGCTGCCAGCTTTGTGCATTAGTGCACAATCTGATAGACTTTCATCTTACCTCAGCCAGCCAGGCCCAGCCCATGGCAGCCTGCACCTGGGCATAAGTCTCTTCAGATAGCTGAGCCTTTCCTACACAGGAGAGATGGATTTGGGCAGCTCTCTTCTTGAGTCAGGAATCAAGGAAGGAGATCAGTGTCAATGCCCTTTGTCATGGGAGCTTCTGAACTGATCACGTGTTTGTTTAGGAGATCTAAACTCAACAAGAGGTCCCCTTTTTTTGTTTCTTCCTTTCTCTCTGATAATATGGAGGTTGAGCAAAGGGCTGAATGGATAAGAAAAGTTCATTTATAACTAAGAAAAGGTGAAGCATTATCCTTCAACAGCATAACCCTTCTACCAATTTGGCAGATTACCAAGACCTGTATCCAAAAGCCAACTCTCCTACAGATTTATTTTTGGAAGATTTTAAGTACTACCAGTCTCTGTAATTTATCTTCTCTATCTCCTGGTCATTCATATAATCACACTGTTTGAATCAGCCAGTATTTCTTTTCACAGAGGCAGTACAATATAGAACACATTCAACTCGAAATCACGAGACCCAATTTCAAGTTTGTATTACTCTTAAAGTTAGTGGTTAAAAGATCAGTTTCTAAACTGCCTGGCTCCACTGTGTAGCACCACCAGTTACTTAACCTTTTTGCCTTTCTGTTTCCTTATTCGTAAAACTAGGTTAACTAATGATAACTACATACGGAATTGCCATAAAGATTAAATGAGCTAACATATATAAAAGCATTTAAACAGCAACTGGCATGCAGTATAAATGTTAGTACTAGCTTAATGAGCTCAGGCAAGTAATTTCATCACACTCTCCTCATCTTAAAAATGAAATTATCTGTCCTACATATCTATCTCTCAACTCCTTAGGAATTGTCAAGGGCATCCAAGGATATTTTGGTTACAGGTTACTGGCTTTCCTAAAATCCTATCATGCTGGAAATGATAAATACATTTACTCTAATATTTATTATATTAAAAAAATTGTTCTGACTTCATTTGATATAATGGAAAACATGCTAGATTAGAAGCCAAGAAATAGATTCTGCAAGTAGTCAGCAGTGATATATCTCAGCCTCTCTGGGTCTCATATTCTCCATTTTTAAAAGGAAGCAACTGAACTACATAATTTCTAAAGTTCCTTCTAGCGATGTGGCTTTTACCAATACCAGGAATATAAGTAAATCTCAAACTGTGTGAACACATGTTCAAAGGGAACTAAGAATTCATTATTTTTAGAAGAATTTCAGTTTAACTAAAGAAAAAAGAAGCCAAGAATACATGTTTTCATTGTGGCACCAAATCCTAAAGGGGAAGTAACAGAGTTAATGTCAAAAAGATATCAGAATTAATAACTAGTTCAAAAGCTAGAGGTCAACCATCTATTATAAAGTAGGAACTAACTTAAATAGCAGGTTAGATTAATTTTATATAGCAAACTGAGAAATTATATAATAATCAATTCTCAAAGGCAGAATTAAAACTAGCATAAGCCAATTTCAAGAAGAAAATGGAAAAATCTTCTGATTGGAACAAGCTTATGCAAAGGTAAGACTTCCTTCAAGAGTGGCCTGAGAGATGGAGAGCTAACATATTATTTTTAGTATGGCTAACAGCAAGATGAAGTTGAGTGAATTTAGATATTATAGACCACCAACAGCAGGTTTTCATATTAATAGGGCCAATCTGACCATTAGATTCATCCCTCACGGAGAACTTCAGAACGTGGACCTAACTCCGTCGCTCTACCCCAACTCCGTCGCTCTACCCCAACTCCTGTTATTTTTAGCAACATTATCGCCCATACAGACCACACTCCTGGCACCCTGGCCTCTCAGTTCTTAACCATCTCTTCCATGACTTTTCCTCTATTTTAACTTCACAGTTCCCAGGGCATACCTTGAACCTTGTCATCACTAAAAATAGCTCTACTGCTAAAATCACAAATTCAGACAATCCTGCTCTCAGCATATTCTCCTATTCTTTCAGCTAGATTGCCAAAGGACTTCCCACTCCATGAACAATTCTTAAGCCTGCAAAATCCTCCCTGAAATTTTTTGTCCTCCCAAAATACCCATTCAGGGACCCACTCATTCACATTCTCTATACTTGGGCTTGAGGGTTTCACTAAGTAGCCATTCATTCAATCACTTATTCATTCATTCATTCTGTTGCATTTTTCTCATTCATATTTGTTCCATTTCTCCTACAGAATAGACAATGTTTTAAGCACTGAGTTTGGGGGGGAGGAGTTGCAGGGGTGTAGCAAAAGCATACTCATGGACTTTATGTCTACTGAACTGAAAGGGAGGAAAGATAAATATCCCAATTTGTTAAAATATGGTAAAACATCTTTCATGGGCTCAACACTACCTGTAGTCTTCTCTCTCATTTCTCTGGTAGCTTGTTCTCCCAATCTCCAATGATTTTTGCATTTTACCATTACGCTACAAACTTCTTCATTCCTCTTCCCTAGTTCTTACTTTCAGTTAATAGCCTTAATCATTTTCTTTGAGAAAACAGAAGCCAACTAGCAGGATCCCTCATTTCCCATGATCATTTCTAAAATCTTCCCTGCATACACACCCATTTCTCCTGCATCATTATAGTATGCTCAAATTCAAATGTTCATGCTCTTCTCAAATACCAGTCCTCCATTTGTGTTCTGATCTTCTCCCTCCCTTCCTTCTCAAAGGCAATGCTTCTTCAGTCATCTTCCTGCCCTCCCAACATTACCAAGCTTTCTCACTTTTCTAGTCCATTCCCTACAATGAGAATATAAACATCCTTAGAATCACCCATTAAAAAATTAAAAAACAAGACCTATCCGACTTTCTATTTTCCTTCAGAAACCAACCGCTATTTGTATGCTTTTCGTAATACAGCCAAATTTCAGAGCAATCGTAACTGCACCAGCGAGTCTCAATCTCAGCAGCCAGGTCTAAACTACCAAGTATCTCTTGCTTACAATAGCTTTATAATATGTTACATTGCTTCTACCCCTACTGTCCTTCCTTTCCCCACCACAGATCATTTTTAGAAAATGATAATTAAAATTAAAAAAAACTAGAGGATTTCACATACCTGTTTAAAATCATCCAATTTTTTTCTTCCCCTTTACCCTTAAAATAAAATTCAACTCTTTAGCCTGGCCGACAGAGCCCTAAATGACTTGACCCTGCCTATCACCTAGATCGCATCATCTCATACTCTCCCTTCACCAAGTCTAGTCAGCCCTATTTCTCTTCCTTGAGCATGGTAAGCTCCTTTCTTCTGGGGGCCTTTGTACTCACAATTCCTATGGCCTAGAAGGCTTTTACCCCTGATCTTGAGGATCAGAGCTGGTTTCTATTATTCACTTTAGTCACTGAAGTCTCAGCTTAAATTTACTTTCTCTCTATCAAAAGTAGCTATCTTCCCAATACTATCACATAAATTCTCTGGAAAGTTTACTGAACATTTTAAAATTTGTGTTATCAACTCCCCCCAAAGAACATGAGCACCAAGAGAGCAATTAGTTCATTTCTATATCCCTAGCAGTCAGAATAATGTCCAGCACCTGGTAGGTATCCAATAAAATATGGAATTGATTAGAAGATACTATATAGGACATATACCATTTTCTGAGAAAATAGGTTCTGCCTTAGCAGCCAGATATAATTTTTTAAAAATCTATCCTGAGGTCTTCCGGAGAAGATGGTGGCTTAGTAAGACGTGCGGGTCTTAGTTCCTCCTGCAGAACAGCTACTAAAGAAATAGAAATGGTACAGAACAGCTCCCGGAGACACGACAGAGACCAAAAAGACAGCGTACCCCATTCTGGAAAGGCTGAACCGGCAGGGAGAATCCGCTGCGGTGAGATACCCAAGGGGCGCGCGTTTCCTCGGGCCGGGGCGGCTGGTGGCCGGAGTCCCTCCTTCCCTCCTTCCCGGGCCGGCTGGGAGAATTGGACAGGTGGTCCCCTCAAGCCGCGGTGGCTGGCGCCCCCCCTGACGCGAGGTCACCCGGGCCAGCTGGGAGAACTGGATAGGAGGTCCGCCAAGCCGTGGAGGCCGGTGACCGGGGACCCCTCCACACACATGGCTTCCCGGTCCAGCTGGGAACGTTGGATTGGCACTGCCCCAAGCCGCGGCAGCCGGCGCCCCATGCCACACTTGGCTTCCTGGGCCAGCTGGGAGATTTGGACCAGCACTCTCCCAAGCCACAGAGGCCGGCGCCCCCCCCACGCACAGACTCCCGGGCCGGCTGGGAGATTTGAATCTGAACTCCCCCAAGCCGCTTCGGCTGGCGACTCCCCCACAGCGAGAGTTTTCCAAAGTTAAAGGAACCACAGCATCTTCTACTGGTGGGACCCGCAGACAGACGAGCGCCACGAGTGACACATACTGGGCAGGATAAGAAAAACAAAGCCCAGAGATTTCACAGGAAAATCTTTCAACCTGCTGGGTCCCACACCCAGGGAAATCTGATTAAATGCCCAGACGCCAACAGAAAATAACGGACAACACTAAGAAAATTGAAGATATGGCCCATTCAAAGGAACAAACCAATAGTTCAAATGAGATACAGGAGCTGAGAACTAATGCTGAATATACGAACAGAAATGGAAAACCTCTTCAAAAACCAAATCAATAAATTGAGGGAGGACATGAAGACGACAAGGGCTGAACAAAAAGAAGAAATAGAAAGTCTGAAAAAACAAATCACAGAACTTATAGGATTGAAGGACAAAGTAGAAAAGATGGAAAAAAACAATGGATATCTACAATGGTAGATTTAAAGAGACAGAAGATAGAATTAGTGAACTGGAGGATGGAACATCTGAATTCCAAAAAGAAACAGAAACTATAGGGAAAAGAGTGGAAAAATTTGAGCAGGGGATCAGGGAACTGAATGATAATATAGTATAATATAGTATAATATAGATAATATAAGCGCACAAATATACGTGTTGTGGGTGTGCCAGAAGGAGAAGAGAAGGGAAAAGGAGGAGAAAAACTAATGGAAGAAATTATCACTGAAAATTTCCCAACTCTTATGAAAGACCTAAAATTACAGATCCAAGAAGTGCAGCGAACCCCAAAGAGAACAGACCCAAATAGGCGTTCTCCAAGACACTCACTAGTTAGAATGTCAGAGGTCAAAGAGAAAGAGAGGATCTTGAAAGCAGCAAGAGAAAAACAATCCATCACATACAAGGGAAACTCAATAAGACTATGTGTAGATTTCTCAGCAGAAACCATGGAAGCTAGAAGACAGTGGGATGATATATTTAAAGTACTAACAGAGAAAAACTGCCAACCAAGACTTCTATATCCAACAAAACTGTCTTTCAAAAATGAGGGAGAAATTAAAACATTTTCAGACAAAAAGTCACTGAGAGAATTTGTGACCAAGAGACCAGCTCTGCAAGAAATACTAAAGGAAGCACTAGAGTCAGATACGAAAAGACAGAAGAGAGAGGTATGGAGAAGAGTGTAGAAAGAAGGAAAATAAGATATGATATATATAATACAAAAGGCAAAATGGTAGAGGAAAGTATTATCCAAACAGTAATAACACTTAATGTTAATGGACTGAATTTCCCAATCAAAAGACATAGACTGGTAGAATGGATTAAAAATATGCTGTCTACAGGATACACATCTTAGACCCAAAGATAAACATAGGTTGAAAGTGAAAGGTTGGGAAAAGATATTTCATGCAAATAACAACCAGAAAAGAGCAGGAGTAGCTATACTAATATCCAACAAATTAGACTTCAAATGTAAAACAGTTAAAAGAGACAAAGAAGGACACTCTCTACTAATAAAAGGAACAATTAAACAAGAAGACATAACAATCATAAATATTTATGCACCGAACCAGAATACCCCAAAATACGTGAGGAATACACTGCAAACACTGAAAAGGGAAATAGACACATATACCATAATAGTTGGAGACTTCAATTCACCACTCCCATTAATGGACAGAACATCTAGACAGAGGATCAATAAAGAAACAGAGAATTTGAATATTACAATAAATGAGCTAGACTTAACAGACATTCATAGGACATTACACCCCACAACAGCAGGATACACCTTTTTCTCAAGTGCTCATGGATCATTCTCAAGGATAGACCATATGCTGGGTCACAAAGCAAGTCTTAACAAATTTAAAAAGATTGAAATCATACACAACACTTTCTCGGATCATAAAGGAATGAAGTTGGAAATCAATAATAGGCGGAGTGCCAGAAAATTCACAAATACATGGAGGCTCAACAACACACTCTTAAACAACGAGTGGGTCAAGGAAGAAATTACAAGAGAAATTAGTAAATATCTCGAGGCGAATGAAAACGAAAACACAATATATCAAAACCTATGGGACGCACCAAAGGCAGTGCTAAGAGGGAAATTTATTGCCCTAAATGCCTATATCAAAAAAGAAGAAAAGGCAAAAATTCAGGAATTAACTGTCCACTTGGAAGAACTGGAGAAAGAACAGCAAACTAACCCCGAAGCAAGCAAAAGGAAACAAATAACAAAGATTAGGGCTGAAATAAATGAAACTCTAAACATGAAAACAATAGAGAAAATCAATAAGACCAGAAGTTGGTTCTATGAGAAAATCAACAAGATTGATGGGCCCTTAGCAAGAATGACAAAAAGAAGAAGAGAGAGGACGCAAATAAATAAGATTAGAAATGGAAGAGGAGACATAACCACTGACCTCACAGAAATAAAGGAGGTAATAACAGGATACTTTGAACAACTTTACGCTAATAAATACAACAATTTAGATGAAATGGACAGGTTCCTGGAAAGGCATGAACAACCAACTTTGACTCAAGAAGAAATAGATGACCTCAACAAACCAATCACAAGTAAAGAAATTGAATCAATCATTCAAAAGCTTCCTAAAAAGAAAAGTCCAGGACCAGACGGCTTCACATGTGAATTCTACCAAACATTCCAGAAGGAATTAGTACCAACTCTCCTCAAACTCTTCAAAAAAATCGAAGTGGAGGGAAAGCTACCTAATTCATTCTATGAAGCCAACATCACCCTCATACCAAAACCAGGCAAAGATATTACAAAAAAAGAAAACTACAGACCAATCTCTCTAATTAATATAGATGCAAAAATCCTCAACAAAATTCTAGCAAATTGAATCCAGCAAAACATTAAAAGAATTATACATCATGACCAAGTAGGATTCATCCCAGGTATGCAAGGATGGTTCAACATAAGAAAATCAATTAATGTAATACACCATATCAACAAATCAAAGCAGAAAAATCACATGATCATCTCAATTGATGCAGAGAAGGCATTTGACAAGATTCAACATCCTTTCCTGCTGAAAACACTTCAAAGGATAGGAATACAAGGGAACTTCCTTAAAATGATAGAGGGAATATATGAAAAACCCACAGCTAATATCATCCTCAATGGGGAAAAACTGAAAACTTTCCCCCTAAGATCAGGAACAAGACAAGGATGTCCATTATCACCACTATTATTCAACATCGTGTTGGAGGTTCTAGCCAGAGCAATTAGACAAGAAAAAGAAATAGAAGGCATCAAAATTGGAAAGGAAGAAGTAAAACTATCACTGCTTGCAGACGATATGGATACTATATGTCGAAAACCCTGAAAAAGCCACAACAAAACTACTAGAGCTAATAAATGAGTACAGCAAAGTAGCAGGTTACAAGATCAAAATTTAAAAATCTGTAGCATTTCTATACACCAGCAATGAACAAGCTGAGGGGGAAATCAAGAAACGAATCCCATTTACAATTGCAACTAAAAGAATAAAATACTTAGGAATAAATTTAACTAAAGAGACAAAAGACCTATACAAAGAAAACTACAAAAAACTGTTAAAAGAAATCACAGAAAACCTAAATAGATGGAAGGGCATACCGTGTTCATGGATTGGAAGACTAAATATAGTTAAGATGTCAATCCTACCTAAATTGATTTACAGATTCAATGCAATACCAATCAAAATCCCAACAACTTATTTTTTGGAAATAGAAAAACCAATAAGCAAATTTATCTGGAAGGGCAGGGTGCCCCGAATTGCTAAAAGTACCTTGAGGAAAAAAAACAAAGCTGGAGGTCTCACACTGCCAGACTTTAAGGCATATTATGAAGCCACAGTGGTCAAAACTGCATGGTATTGGCATAAAGATAGATATATCGACCAATGGAATCTAATAGAGTGCTCAGATATAGACCCTCTCATCTTTGGACATTTGATCTTTGATAAGGCAGTCAAGCCAACTCACCTGGGACAGAACAGTCTCTTCAATAAATGGTGCCTAGAGAACTGGATATCCATATGCAAAAGAATGAAAGAAGACCCATCTCTCACACCCTATACAAAAGTTAACTCAAAATGGATCAAAGATCTAAACATTAGGTCTAAGACCATAAAAAACTTAGAGGAAAATGTAGGGAGATATCTTATGAAACTTACAATTGGAGGCAGTTTTATGGACCTTAAACCTAAGCACTGAAGAAAGAAATAAATAAATGGGAGCTCCTCAAAATTAAACACTTTTGTGCATCAAAGAACTTCATCAAGAAAGTAGAAAGACAGCCTACACAATGGGAGACAATATTTGGAAAGACATATCAGATAAAGGTCTCGTATCCAGAATTTATAAAGAGATTGTTCAACTCAACAACAAAAAGACAGCCAACCCAATTACAAAATGGGAAAAAGACTTGAACAGACACCTACCAGAAGAGGAAATACAAATGGCCAAAAGGCACATGAAGAGATGCTCAATGTGGCCATTAGAGAAATGCAAATCAAAACCACAATGAGATATCATCTCACACCCACCAGAATGGCCATTATCAACAAAACAGAAAATGACAAGTGCTGGAGAGGATGCGGAGAAAGAGGCACACTTATCCACTGTTTGTGGGAATGTCAAATGGTGCAACCACTGTGGAAGGCAGTTTGGCGGTTCCTCAAAAAACTGAATATAGAATTGCCATATGACCCAGCAATACCATTGTTAGGTATCTACTCAAAGGACTTAAGGGCAAAGACACAAACGGACATTTGCACACCAATGTTTATAGCAGCATTATTTACAATTGCAAAGAGATGGAAACAGCCAAAATGTCCATCAACAGACGAGTGACTAAACAAACTGTGGTATATACATACGGTGGAATATTATGCAGCTTTAAGACAAGATAAACTTATGAAGCATGTAATAACATGGATGGACCTAGAGAACATTATGCTGAGTGAGTCTAGCCAAAAACTAAAGGACAAATACTGTATGGTCCCACTGATGTAAACTGACATATGTCATTGGTAACAGAGACCAGCAGGAGTTAGAAACAGGGTAAGATAATGGGTAATTGGAGCTGAAGGGATACAGACTGTGCAACAGGACTAGATACAAAAACTCAAGAATGGACAGCACAATACTACCTAATTGTAATGTAATTTTGTTAAAACACTGAATGAAGCTGCATCTGAGCTATATAAAAAAAAACCTATCCTGAAAAATTTCATTTTCAAAACACCACTAAAAACAGATACTCTAACAAGAGCTTACTTTCTTGGAACATTATCTCAAATAAATTTTACAAAATTTTCCTACTGAAATCTTATTTCTTTCTACTAGAAAACAAAAGATACAGATCATTATACAGAGCAATTATATAACTGTTTGAGACAAGAACTAAATTAAAAAACTCAAGATCATGAAAGTACAGAGGTTTATGGTGCTCTCAATGGAATTTTGCTTCTTCAGTCTAAGAATTCACTCTATTTGTAGAAATAGAGTGTATTATATTGTAGAAATACAAATAGACCTTAGTTAAATGACTACTCCAAAACCTCCCATGAACCACAAACTCCTCTCTACTCCAAATTCTGGCCTACCTCTTATTAAACATTGCTGACTTAACTTACTCCTGTGGGAGAGAATTTTTATCTTGGAAGACACAAAGCAAAATGGAAAAAATCCTAAATTCCACAGTTCTTTTAGTCATACCACACTATAAAACTCCATTCCAAAAACAATGTCAGGTAATTTCTGGTCATAGTAAAATATACTGGTACATTTAAGAAAAATCATTATGGTACACTGATTATTGAAATATCTTTTAATTAAGAAACTACTACAGCTGTGGAAGTTGAGAAGGGACTTTGACAGGTTATCTATCTAGTCTAGTTTTCCTTGGAAACAGAATGACCTATACTATCTTATTTAGATGACTGACCTAATTTTAAAGGCCACTGGTATTGCCCAATATAGTTTTATAACTATTATTATTGCCTAGGAATTCTTCATTTTATGTCTCTGTTTATTCAAATGGGCTTGCTAATTCTTGTTAATTGCTACTGACATCAAATTCCATTGCAGAGTGAGCTTGTTGTTTTTTTCCCCTGGCTATTCTATCGACATTCAGCAAACCATTTAAGCAGTCCTCCATTATCATGTTCTCAACCAACCATTTCTCTTACACACTCAGCTTTGGTATCATCTAACTGCAACCCAGACATAAAGAACACAACCTGCTCCTAGGAGTGGGCCCTTTCGTACACAACGTGGGCAGTGGCTTTGTGGCCAAATGATAGGAACCAACCCCACACCCCCTCCAGTTACTGATAGATGCCCACCACCACCACCTACAGATAGGTAGTATTTCAGAAGCTAACTTCTAGACTCACTAGCTGGATCTCACAAGAGTTTTCTATAAAAACAATGTATAAATGGTAACAGGATTCCCAGACTAGTCTTAAGGTTATTTACAAATATTCTGTTTAGTATTCTATTTAGTATTTACTAAATTCTATTTAGTATTTACTAAATACTCTTTAGTTTTGTTTAAACTTAGCAGAATGCAGTTCTTTTAAAATACTAATCAGTTGAATCCCAGAGTGATTTAATCAGTGAGTGGAAAAGTATTTGCAAAGTCCCCTTTGGGGAATGGTGAGAACGGGGAGAAATTCAACTTCCCCAAGTTGAATTCTTGATATTCTCACAAGCAGTGTGGACAACCAAAGCTATAGGCTAAGCCCCCAGTCTTGGGGTTTGTTCATATGAAACTTAACCCCACAAAGGATAGGTCAAGTCTACTTAAAATTTAGGTCTACGAGTCACTCCCAAGAGAGCCTCTTTTGTTGCTCAGATGTGGCCTTTGTCTCCAGCCAACACAACAAGCAAACTCACCACCCTTCCCCTGTCTACATGGGACATGACTCCCAGGGATGCGGACCCTCCTGGCAACATGGGATAGAAATCCTAGAATGAGCTGAGACTCAGCATCAAGGGATTGAGAAAACCTTCTCTACGAAAAGGGGGAAGAGTGAAATGAGACAAAATGTCAATGACTGAGAGATTCCAAAGAGAGTCGAGAGGTTATCCTGGAGGCTATCCTTACGCATTAAGTAGATATCACCTTGTTATTCAAGATGTAGTGGAGAGGCTGGAGGGAACTGCCTGAAAATGTAGAGCTGTGTTCCAGTAGCCATGTTTCTTAATGATGATTGAATAATGATATAGCTTTCACAATGTGACTGTGTGATTGTGAAAACCTTGGTTCTGATGCTCCTTTTATCTACTATGTCAACAGATGAGTAGAACATATGGAATAAAAATAAATAATAGGGGGAACAAATGCTAAAATAAATTTAGTTTGAAATGCTAGTGATAAATGAAAGCAAGGGGTAAGGGGTATGGTATGCATAATCTTTTTTTTCTGCTATCGTTTTATTTTTTTTTCTGAATTGATGCAAATGTCCTAAGAAATGATGAATATGCAACTATGTGATAATATTGAAAATTAATGATTATATATGTAGAATGGAATATGTTAATGTTTTTGTTTGTTCTTAATTTTTTAAAATTAATTAATAAATAAATTTTAAAAACAAAGAGTAGTGATAAAGAGCAATGATAAAGAGTAGTGATAAAGAGTAATGATAAAAATTAATAATAAAGAAGGCCACCGTGGCTCAGCAGGTAAGAATGCTTGCCTGCTGTGCCAGAGGACCCGGGTTCGTTTCCCGGTGCCTGCCCATGTTAAAAAAAAAAAAAGTAATAATAAAGAGTAATGATAAAGGTGAAAAAAATACTAATCAGTAATCATGAAAAATTAAGATAAAATGACAGCTTCTTAATTTGACCTTGAATGCTGATATATAAGTATGAACAATCTGCTGGAAACTACTACATACATTGTGCTGGTTTGAAAGGATGTAGGTCCCCTAGAAAAGCCATGTTTTAATCTAAATCCCATTTCGGAAAGGCAGAATAATCTTTATTCAATACTGTATGTTTGAAACTGTAATCAGATCATCTCCCTGGAGACGTGATTTAATCGAGAGTGGTTGTTAAGCTGGATTAGGTGACATGTCTCTACCCATTTGGGTGGGTCTTGATAAGTTTCTGGAGTACTATAAAAGAGGAAACATTTTGGAGAATGGAAGCAATTCAGCAAGAGCAGAGAAGGATGACATAGCCACGAGAAGCAGAGTCCACCAGCCAGTGACCTTTGGAGATGAAGAAGGAAAACGCCTCTCAGAGAGCTTCAAGAAACAGGAAGTCAGGAAAGAAAGCTAGCACTTGTTCGCCATGTGCCCTGCCAGCTGAGGGAGAAACTGTTATTGTGTTTACCATGTGCCTTCTCACTTGAGAGAGAGACCCTAAAACTTCCCTGGATGCCTCTGATTGGACATTTCTATAGGCTTGTTGTAATTGGGACATTTTCTTGGACTTAGAACTGTAAACTAGCAACTTATTAAATTCCCCTTTTTAGGTATGGTCTGTATGAGTTTTTTCCTGTTGTCTTTTTATTTCTTTTTCTGAGATGCAAATGTTCTAAGAAATGATCATGATGATAAATCTGCAACTATGTGGTGATATTATGAATTACTGATTATATATGTAGAACAGAACGATCATAATAAAAAAAAAATTCCCTTTTAAAAAGCCATCCCATTTCTGGTATATTGCATTCCAGCAGCTAGCAAACTAGAACATACACTGAAAGGGACTTTTACGGTACTTATGAAACCTTTATAAGCCAAAAGCCCTGAAGCTAATATTCTGCTTTTCTTTTATTCGAAAACTTATGGAAACTATAGAAGAGAATGTTTTTAACCCCCTTTAACCTAATTCCCATGGATAACCAACAGTCACCAGAACACCAGTTCAGTCAATGAATATTTAAAAATGGTTAAAATGGGAAATGTAATGTTGTATATATGCCACTACAATAAAAATTTTTTAAATACATGTTTTGGTTCATATTTGGAATTTGTGTGGGAAAAAATTAGTCACACTATATAGTATTAAATATTTCCCTTCGAAAATTTTGTTAAAACATGATTAATGACTACAAAACATTTTTTCCATTAAAACATATCATAATTTAGCTATTACACTATAGGTCATTTAAGTGGATTCCAACTTTCAGTATTATAAATAAGATGACAATTTACATATTCTCATACATTAACCTTAGTGATTATCTCTCAGTATTTCCTTAGTTTAAGTTTTAATTTTTTAAGTGGAATTACTCAAAGGAATGAAATTCTTATTGATCAGTAGAGATCACTAAATTGTCTACCTCATAACACATTTGCCAACACTGTTTAAGCTGCCAATTTGTGTTAAGTCATACATTATGTCACTATTCTAAATTCTTGGATTAGACATAAAACCAATTTGTATCACATGCTTTTGGTTTTCACCTTCATAAAAAATTGCTCTATATTACCCTTTTTAAAATATGGGCTCACTCATCTTTATTTCACCCCAGAGCAACTGCAAGTCTGAGTTTTCTTTGGTGAAAGTTTCTTCTTAATTAGCATATGTTTAATAGCTGAAGCTATAAACCTGGGAAAGTATGGATTATGGCAGTCTCTGTAGCAAATTCTTTTCATGAAACAAAATCTTCATGGACTGGGGATCACTTGGGAGTTTAGAATATTTCTAAAGTCCTTATGTGCACCTTCACATCCCTGCAGCTTTGTGTACTATATTTTCAACACAGGAAACACAACCTTTCTTATAAAAGCCAGTCTCCTCCATATACTCTCTCTTGCTAAACTGAGGCATTGACTCACATCTCTCTAAAACAATGGAATGTTGCTGCTAAAGCATATGCAGTCCTTTATTTCTGTTCTCTCCCTACTAGCAAAGACTTCCTATAGCCCCTCTAATGTTCAGTAGTACCATGTACTCTAAGTATTAAATACATTGGTCAATATCAAACACGTAGAGTTCATTTAATTTCAATATCTCATTTTAGAGAAGATGAAACAATGGTTCAGATAAGATGAGTACTGTTCTTATACTCAAGGAGAACCAGGACCAAAATCTCTCTTTCCTGATACCCAATCGACTGTCTAACCATACTTTTCTAATTTTACACACTCAGTAACAGTCAGTACCACTGCTAAGCTCTCTAGGAATGTTTCTGAATGAAAAAGATAAATGTAGTAATTTTCAAACAAAGAGAACTCAAAGGTTCAAATAGAATTAATTACAAAGCAATCTCTCCAAAAAACCATGCAAATATTTTAAGGATGTTACAACTAATTAAAGAAGTTTTATAATTTCTCTTTGAAAATGGGAGGGCCAGTTTACAAGAAAATCATAACCCTTAAAATCAAGTCAATTGCATAAAACCTAGGTCAATCCCAAAACATATATCATTGTACACTCCAGCTGGTTTTTCCATTCATCTTATTCCCTGGACTTAAATGACCCATTTCAAAAACTCATATCCAGCTTCAAAACATCAAGATTTGGTATCACTGATGATAGTCAAAGAGAATGTAAAATTCCAAAAGATGAACTCAAAGTGTTGAAACAATAATGGTATCTTGTTAGAGCAAGTTTTGGCCCACCCAAGATGCCTATTTATATTCCTTCTCTTTCCAAAGAGAATTTGAAGTAGTCGTGTTACTACAGTAGCTGTGTTTCTACTTTCAAGAAAACATTCATTTAGAGACGCAAACTTTTTATTTATTTCTTTTTGGTGCATGGGCTGGTAATCGAACTCAGGTCTCCTGCATGGCAGGTAAGCATTCTACCACTGAACCACCCATGCATCCCCTTTCAAACTGTTTATAAAAAGACAGTTTTTAGTTACATCTCAAGCAATCATATAGCTACTGAAAACATAACTCTCTAAAACTGTATTTGGACAGTATCTCAAAGATGAGTATGGGGGTGGGAATCAGAGTATGTCAAATCACACTGACCACATATTTAAATATGCGTAAAAAAATGTTTTAAAGTACATATTCCAACCCTAGGTAAAAAAAAGCAAAGACAAGGTGGACAACGGTGGCTCAGTGGCAGAGTTCTCGCCTGCCATGACGGATGGCAGTGTTGGGGTCCAGATGCCTGCCCATGTAAAAAAATAAAAGAAAAAGTGAAAACAATCTCCAGAATAAACTAATTAAGGAAATTAAATACCTAGTCACCAGCAAAAAATGATGACTCATACTATGAAAATTGAAGATATGGCCCAGTCAAAGGAACAAACCAACAATTCAAATGAGACACAGGAGTTGAAACAAGTAATTCAGAATATTCTAACAGACATGGAAAACCTCACCAAAAATTAAATCAATGTATTACAGGAGGTTATAAAGAAGGCAAGGAATGAGCAAAAAGAAGAAATCGAAAGTCTGAAAAAACAAATCACAGAACTTATGGGACTGAAAGGCACAGTAGAAGAGATGAATAAAAACAATGGAAACCAACAATGTTAGATTCCAAGCGGCAGAAGATACGATTGTGAACTGTAGGATAGGACATCTGAAATCTGACAAGCAAAAGAAAATATAAGGAAAAGAATGGAAAATTACCTCAGGGACTCAGGGAACTGAATGACAACATGAAGCACACAAATATACATGTTGGGGATGTTCTAGAAGGAGAAGAGAAGGGAAAAGGAGCAGAAAAACTAATGGAGGAAATTATCACTGAAAATTTCCCAACTCTTAAGAAAGACTTAAAATTACAGATCCAAGAAGTGCAGAGTACCCCAAATAGAACATATCCAAACAGAAGTACTCCAAGACACCTACTAATCAAAATGTCAGATGTCAAAGAGAAAGAGAGAATCCTGAAAGCAGCAAGAGAAAAGCAATCCATCACATACAAGGGAAGCCCAATAAGACTATGCGTAGATTTTTCAGCAGAAACCATGGAGGTGAGAAGACAGTGGGATGATATATTTAAGATACTAAAGAAGAAAAATTGCCAATCAAGAATTCTATATTCATCAAAACTGTTCTTCAAAATGAGGGGGAAATTAAAACATTTTCAGACAAAAAAATTATTGAGAGAATTTGTGACCAAGAGACTGGCTCTTCAAGAAATACTAAATGGAGCACTAGAGACAGATCAGGAAAAGATAGGAGAGAGAGAGAGGTGTGGAGGAGAATAAAAATGAAGACAATCAGTAAAGGTAAAAAGAAGAAAAATTAGATATGACATATAAAATCCCAAAGACAAAATGGTGGAAAAGTACTGCCTTTAGAATAATAACACTAAATGTTAATGGATTAAATTCCCCAATCAAAAGACACAGACTGTCAGAATGGATTAAAAAACAGGACTCATCTATATGCTGTCTAGAGGAGATACATTTTAGACCCAAGGATAAACACAGGTTGAAAGTGTAAGGTTGGGAAAAGCTATTTAATGGAAACAACAATCAGAAAAGAGCAGGAGTAGTAATGCTAATATTCAACAAATTAGGCTTCAAATGTAAAATAATTACAACAAAGAAGGACATTCTGTATTAATAAAAGAAATAACAATCATAAGTATTTATGCACCGAGCCAGAGTGCTCCAAAATACATGAGACAAACACTGAAAACAGAAACAGACACATCTACCATAATAGATGGAGACTTCAAATTCCTGCTCTCATCAATGGACAGAATATTTAGACAGAGGATCAATAAAGAAACAGAGAATTTGAATAATACAATAAATGAACTAGACTTAACAGACATTTATAGGACATTACACCCCACAACAGCAGGATACACCTTTTTCTCAAGTGCTCATGGGTCATTCTTAAGGATAGATCATATGCTGGGTCACAAAGCAAGTCTCAATAAATTTAAAAACAATGAAATCACACAAAACACTTTCTCAGATCATAAAGGAATGACGTTGGAAATCAATAATAAGCAGAGGGCCAGAAATTTCACAAATATATGGAGGTTCAACAACACACTCTTAAACAACCAGTGGGTCAAGGAAGAAGTTACAAGAGAAATCAGTAAATATCTCGAGACAAATGAAAATGAAAACACAGCAGCAAAGGCAGTGCTAAGAGGGAAATTCATTGTCCTAAATGCCTATATCAAAAAAGAAGAAACAGCAAAAATCGAGGAATTAACGCTCACTTGAAAGAACTAGAGAAAGAACAGCAAACTAACCACAAAGCAAGCAAAAGTAAAGAAATAACGAAGATTAGAGCAGAAATAAATGAAATGGAGAACATGAAAACAATGGAGAAAACCAACAAAACCAGAAGTTGGTTCTATGAGAAAATCAATAAAATTGATGGACCCTGTTCTACTTTGCTAGCTCCCAGAATACAACACACCAGAGATGGTCTGGTTTTCAATAAAAGGGGATTTATTTAGTTAAAGTACAGTTCTTCAGAGAAAAGGCAGCTAACTTTCAACTGAGGTTCTTTCTTATGTGGGAAGGCACAGGGTGATCTCTGCTGGCCTTCTCTCCAGGCCTCTGGGTTCCAACAACTTTCCCCTGGGTGATTCCTCTCTGCATCTCCAAAGGCCTGGGATGAGCTACAAGTGCTGAGCTGAGGTATTCTGAGCTGCTTTGGCTGTGCCACACTGAGTTCTCTCATTTAAGCACCAGCCAATAAATCAAACATCATTCATTGCAGCAGGCACACCTAGCCGACTGCAGACGTAACCAGCAACAGATGAGGTTCACATGCCATTGGCTCATGTCCACAGCAATAGAACTAGGCTCCTTCACCTGGCCAAGCTGACACCTGAACCTAACTACCACACACCCTTAGTGAGGTTGACAAAAAGAAAAAGAGAGAGGATGCAGATAAATAAAATCAGAAATGGAAGAGTAGACATAACCACTGAACCCACAGAAATAAAGGAGGTAATGAGAGGATGCTATGAACAATTTTATGCTAAGAAACTAGACAGTGTAGATGAAATGGAAAACTTCCTACAAAGTCATGAACAACCAACATTGACTCGAGAAGAAATAGATGACCTCAAAAAACCAATCACAAGTAAAGAAATTGAATTATTCATTAAGAAGTTACCAAAAAAAGAAAAATTCAGGACCAGATGGCTTCACATGTGAATTCTACCAAACATTCAAGAAAGAATTAGTACCAACCCTGCTCAAACTCTTCAAAAAAATTGAAGAGGAGGGAAAGCTACCTAACTCATTCTATGAAACATCACCCTCATACCAAAGCCAAACAAAGATACTACAAGAAAAGAAAATCACAGACCAATCTCTCTAATGAATATAGAGGCAAAACTCAACAAAATTCTTCAAATCGAATTCAATAGTGCATTAAAGTACATCATGACCAAGTAGGATTCATTCCAGGTATACAAGGATGGTTCAACTAAGAAAATCAATTAATGTAATACACCATATCAACAAATCAAAGCAGAAAAACCACATGTTCATCTAGATTGATGCAGAGAAGGCATTTGACAAGATTCAACATCCTTTCCTGTTGAAAACACTTCAAAGGATAGGAATACAAGGGAACTTCCTTAAAATGATAAAGGGAATATATGAAAAACCCACAGCTAACATCATCCTCAATAGGAAAAACTGAAAACTTTTCTCCTAAGATCAGCAACAAGATAAGGCTGTCCACATTACCACTGTTATTCAACATTGTGTTGTAAGTTCTAGCCAGAGAAATTAGACAAGAAAAAGAAATACAAGGCATCAAAATTGGAAAAGAAGAAGTAAAACTCTCACTATTTGCAGATGTTATGATGTTGAAAACCCCGAAAAACCCACAGCAAAATCACTAGAGCTAATAAATGAGTACAGCAAAATGGCAGGCTACAAGAGAAACACTCAAAAATAGTAGTGTTTCTATACACTAGTAATGAACAATCTGAGGGGGAAACCAAGAAAAATATTTCATTTACAATTATAACCAAAAGCATAAAATATTTAAGAATAAGTTTAACTAAAGACTTATACAAAGAAAACTACTGGAAATTGCTAAAAGAAACCACAGAAGACCTAAATAAATGGAAGGGCATACCGTGTTCACGGACAGGAAGACTAAATATAATTAAGAAGTCAATTCTACCTAAACTGATTTATGGATTCAATGCAATACCAATTAAAATCCCAAAAACTTACTTTTCAGAAATAGAAAAACCAATAATAAATTTATTCGGGGCAGGGTGCCCCAAATAGCTACAAATATCCTGAGAAAGAAGAGTGAAGTCAGAGGTCTCACACTACCTGACTTTAAGGGGTATTATGAAGCTACAGTGGTCAAAAACAGCATGGTACTGGCATAAAGATAGATATAGTAAACAATGGAATCAAACAGGGTGTTCAGATATAGACCCTCTCATCTATGGACAATTGATCTTTGATAAGGCAGTCAAGCCAACCCCCCTGGGACAGAACAGTCTCTTCAATAAATGGTGCCTAGAGAACTGGATATGCACATGCAAAAGAATGAAAGAGGATCTATATCACACCTTATACAAAACAACTCAAAATGGATCAAAGACCTAAACATTAGATCTAAGATCATAAAACTTTTAGAAGAAAATGTAGGGAAATTGTGCTGGTTTGAAAGGATGTATGTCCCCTAGAGAAAGCCATGTTTTAATCTAAATCTCATTTCATAAAGGCAGAATAATCCCTACTCAATACTGTATGTTTGAAACTGTAATCAGATCATCTCCCTGGAGATGTCATTTAAGCAAGAGTGGTTGTTAAGCTGGATAAAGTGACAACCTGTTTCCCCCCATTTGGGTGGGTCTTGATAAGTTTCTGGAGTCCTATAAAAAAGAACATTTTGGAGAATAAGAGATTCAGAGAGAGCAGAGCAGAATGACATAGGCACGAGAAATAGAGTCCACCAGCCAGCAACATTTGGAGATAAAGAAGGAAAATGCCTCCTGGGGAGCTTCATGACACAGGAAGCCAGGAGAAGAAGCTGGCAGATGACGCTGTGTTCACCATGTGCCCTTCCAGATGAGGACTCTGTTCGCCATTTGCCCTTTCACTTGAGAGAGAAACCATGAACTTCATCAGCCTTCTTGAACCATCTTTCCCCGGAAGGATGCCTTTGACTGGACATTTCTACAGACGTGCTTTAATTGGGACATTTTCTCGGCCTTAGAACTATAAACTAGCAACTTATTAAATTTCCCTTTTTAAAAGCCATTCTGTTCCTGGTATATTGCATTCCAGCAGATAGCAAACTAGAAGAGAAATATCTTACAAATCTTATAATAGGAGGTGGTTTCCTAGATCTTACACCTCAAAGCACAAGCATTGAAGAAATAAATAAATAAACGGGAACTCCTCAAAATTAAGCACTTTTGTGCATCAAAGAACTTCGTCAAGAAAGTAAAGATGGTCTCCACAATGAGAGACAATATTTGGAAACGATATATCAGGTAAGGGTCTGGTATCCAGAATACATAGAGAGAATGTTCGACTCGACAACAAAAAGACAGACAACCCAATTACAAAATGGGCAAAAGACATGAACAGAAACTTCTCAGAAGAGGAAATACAAATGGCTAAAAGGTACATGAAAAGATGCTCAACTTCCCTGGCTATTAGGGAAATGCAAATCAAAACCACAATGAGATATCATCTCACACCCACCAGAATGGCCATTATCAATAAAACAGAAAATGACAAGTGCTGGAGAGATGTGGAGAAAGAGGCACATTTATCCACTGTTGGTGGCAATATCAAATGGTACGACCTCTGTGGAAGGCAGTGTGGCAGTTTCTCAGGAAGCTGAATTGCCATATGACCCAGCAATACCATTGCTAGGTAGCTACTCAGAGGACCTGAGGGCAAGGACACAAATGGACATTATTTACAACTGCCAAGAGATAGAAACAGCCAAAATGTCCATCAACAGATGAGTGGCTAAACAAGCTGTGGTATATACATACGATGGAATATTACACAGCTATAAAACAGAATAAGGTTATGAAGTGCGTAACAGAATGGATGGATATTGAGAACATTATGCTGAGTGAGATTAGCAAGAAACAAAAGGACAAATACTGTATGGTCTAACTGATATGAACTGACATTAGTGAATGAACTTGGAGAATTTCAGTTGGGAATAGAGACCATTAGGAGATAGAAATAGGGTAGATATTGGGTAACTGGAGCTGAAGGGATAAAGATTGTGCAACAGGATTGATTGTAAAAATTCAGAAATGGATAGCACAATACTACCTAACTGTAATACAATAATGTTGGAACACTGAATGAAACTGAATGTGAGAATGATAGAGGGAGGAGGAGTGAGGGCACAAATGAGATCAGAAGGAAAGATAGACGATAAAGATTGAGATGGTATAATCTAGGAATGCCTAGAGTGTAGAATGATAGTGACTAAATGTACAAATTAAAAAATGTTTTTGCATAAGGAAGAATAAAGGAATGTCAATACTGCAGGGTGCTGGAAATAGATGGTAATTCATATTTTAAAACTTGAACTTATGTGTGAGACTAAAGCAAAGCATGTTTATTTGGTACAAAATTTATATTTTGACTAGTGCATTTCCTAATATAACTTATATGGACAGTTTAAGTGAACACCATAAGTACATGGAACCCTGAGTAGGACATGAGATCTTGTAGGTTTGTCCAGAGTGATGTCCTGATAAATCCCAGAATGATTTGAACAGTGAATAAAAAAGTATTTGCCAAGTCCCCTTGGGGGAATTGTAAGAAAGGGGGAAAATTCAACTTCCCCATGTGGAGAATTTCTGATATTCTCACAAGCAGTGGGGACAACCAGAGCAATAGGCTGAGTCCTCAGTTTTGGGGTTTGTTCATATGAAACTTATCCCCACAAAGGATAAGCTAAGCCTAAGAGTCACCCCCAGAGACCCTCTTTTGTCGCTCAGATGTGGCCTCTCTCTCTCAGCCAACAAGACAAGCAAACTCACTGCCTTCCCCATCTCTATGTGGGACATGACTCCCAGGGGTGTAAACCTTCCTGGCAACGTGGGACAGAAATCCTAGAACGAGCTGATACTCAGCATCAAGGGATTGAGAAAACCTTCTCGACCAAAACGGGGAAGAGAGAAATGAGACAAAATAAAGTGTCAATGGACGAGAGAGTTCAAACAGAGTTGAGAGGTTATCTTGGAAGTTATTCTTATGCATTATATAGATATCACCTTTTCAGTTAAGGTATAATGGAGAGGCTGGTGGGAAGTGCTTGGAAATGCTGACCTGTGTTTCAGTAGCCATGTTTCTTGAAGATGATTGTATAATGATATAGCTTTCGCAGTATGACTATGTGTTTGTGAAAACCTTGTGTCTGATACTCCTTTTATCTACCTTATGGACAGATGAGTAAAACATAGAGATTAAAAATAAATAAATAATACGGGGAACAAGGGTTAAAAAATAAATTTAGTAGATAGAAATGCTAGAGATCAATGAAAAGGAAGGGTAAGGGGTATGGTATGTATGAATTTTTTTCTATTTTCCTTTTATTTTTTTCTGAATCAATGCAAATGTTCTAAGTAATGATCATGATGATGAATATACACCTATGTGATAAAAAAAGAATGTTCATATTTTATCTTGATTAATAAAAATTAAAAAAGAATGGAATGATCGTATGGTAAGAATGTTTGTGTTTGCATGTTATGTTTAAAAAATAAAGACAGAAAAAAAATATGAGTACTCTTCATTTACACACTATATCTGCCCAACTACTAGCCCTAATCTTTTCCCAAAATAATCATATCATGAATCTTGTTAAATATATTTAGTGTTTATACTATTTTTGAACGTGTATAAAATTTTTATTGCTTTTTTTGTGTTTTTATTTTTCATTAAAAAGTTTTTTCTAGAAAAAAGTGTTCATGTTGTATGTTGGTTGGTTTCATTAATTAAAAAAGGTATTTAAAATTTGTTTAGAAAGAAAGCTTATTAACATCATAGAACAATTTTACAATTGACTTTGATTCTCTCTTTGATGGGAATATTTTGTGTTACCCCTTTGAACCTAATGATATACATAATTTCATATATATATGAAAAATAGCTTTGAGTCTAGAATCACCATGTCTTATATAAGCCTATAAAGTATATAGTGACTGTAAAAATGGTATTTACACATCCTCTATCACCCGACGTGTAGCAAAATATTTCCTCTTCTATCTGTGTGTATGTTCTCACATATGGAGAAGGTTCTTAAAGATCTGGCCTAAATATTCTGCTTGGTTCCTGAGAATCTCTTTATTTTTGGTAGTGCAATTGTTAATAATGTGAAAATAATGTTATTGCTCTCTGGTATAAGTGAATTTTTTACACGTGGTAATATTTTTGGGTGTCTCCCTCAAAATAAATCCATTCTTTCTAGTAAAAAAAGAAAAAAGGAAATACTAGTGGTCAATGAGGAGGGAGGGATAAGGGGTATGGTGTGCATGAGTTTTTAAATTTTTTTTTGCCTGAGTGATGCAAATGTTCAAATAAATGATAATGGTGATGAATACACAACTATGTGACGATATTGTGAGCCACTGACTGAACACCATGTATGGAACATTTGTACGGCAAGAATGTTCGTAAGATTTTTTTACAATTAAAAAAAAATGTTGGCCATGTAACGGTGGATCAGCGGCAGAATGCTCAGCTGCCATGCAGGAGAACTGGGTTCAAGTGTCAGAGACTGCCCATGCCAAAAAATAAAATTTTTACAATAAAAAAAAAAAAAAAAAAAGACTGGTTAAAAAAAAAACCAAGATTTAAGAAATAACTACATTTTCAAGGGATATGAAACGGCATTTCTATAAGTTCACTGAGTTTCACCAAGCTATATTGTTTCCTTTCTGACTAGGAATCTAGAGTAACAAATCTAGGCTTAGCACGACAATTTTTAGTCATTAAATTGACATTTATGAAATATATTTGAATGAATTTACTTTGTTTGGTCATTTGGTTTGAAGGTCATACCACTCACTACACAAAAGTTTTTAAATGCCTGAAGAGATAAACTGACTGGGGCAGGGTTTCACAACATGACAGAAAAGCCCTCCCAAACTGGGTAAAACCTACACTCCACCATTCTGGACTACAGCTAGGGAAAAACTGCTGCCCCCAGACTACACATGTATAACATCGGATTATAGATGGGGATCATCTCAAAAACCTAACACCTCAGTTCCCTTTGTATTTCACATCTGATAACTGATTCTAAAACTGAGGCCCTTGCAGCAATGGAGAAGTTTCTGATTCAGTTATCCATAAAGTATCATCTCAGTTACTGAGTTTAGAAAATTCAACTAAGGGACCTTGAAAGGTAATTACTATTTATTCTTCAAATAAGGTTCCCCAACCTACAGAAGAATTACAGATGCTCTGTAGTATTTTTATGGTGTAAAACTGTGAAGTGTCTAAAATAGCTAGAGGTCAGAGGAGAGGCTGCTACATTTGACTGTGACTTGGTCTTGACCATCCTTAACTTTACTTAAATATTTATTATTAAATAACCTGCATTATTTACCCTAAACAGAAATGCTAAGGGCCCGAAATCAAAGCATAAGCTTAGAATGTCTTTAGACCATCTCTTTAAAAGCCAATGTTGTGTGTGGATGGCTGTGGGGGGTGGGGGTGGGGGAATCCTAAAGACATCCCACAGAAGTAGCAGGCTGTTTTAACCCTGGCAATTCTGAACATGAGGCTCAGCTGACTCATCCTGAGAAAATGCCTAATATATTCTGATTTTACTTTATTGTTCCTACTTTAAATCGAGCAATATTTTATAATATTTTAAAATCATCTACAGAATGAAGTAGAAAAAGCTGGCTTAAGGTAGCTAAATTCCACCATTCTATAACCCCAAAATATTTAAAGGTGCCACACTTCAATCAGATATATTTCTATAGTATTTCTAAAATACCTAAACTGTCATTAAATGCCTTAATGGGAATGACAGGTTAATAACATCACCTATTAAGGCAGAAGGGAGACAACCATGAAGAAAAGTACCTCTGTGTGTTACCTCATTGAAGTTTCTATTCTATTTTCTTTTGCTGCTTAAAAGGACTAAAAAACACTGGGGTATGGAGAATGGAAAGGGTTATCTAAGTACCCAGAGTTAGAAAGAACAAAAGAAATGTAGGGTCAAAGGAAGATCTGTTCTTAAATGACAGAATTAGAATAGATACCATATAACATAAATTCTAAAAATCTAGCATTTAAAAAGAGATTTAAGATACATTTGTTATTTCACTGCTTATTGACTGAATGGTCAGGGGTTCTAAAGTTATTGATTTAATCTGACTCTGAAACAGAGAAAAATCTAATTACAATCATGCAAAAGGTACATTTTAAGCATGTATCTTCTATCAAGGCCCCCAAAAGTCACTGGTTAATTAACCAAATACAAAAAGGGAAAAATTCCATTAAATAACCATTTTGGGAATTAATTAACTACTCCAAACGCAGGTTTTATTTTTATTTTGTTTCCTCTATGATTTCAAAAATTTATAAAGTGAGATCACATACCTATGGATGGAGATTTGAAAGGATATTTATCAGGAAGATCCACTCTAACTTTCCATACTCCGCCCTCATATGGTGCTGAAATAAAAGTAAAAATGTTAAATATTAGAGATGTGTCTCCAAGTTGGAAAAAAATCTGGATGTAAGTAAATCTTAAATACAAATTAATCCCTTCAAATGTCAGGGACCTATTACAACCAGGAGATGACCTACATTCAGATGAAGATAGTTTTCATTAAAAGATCAGAATTAGAAAACAAGCAAAGAAATACTAAACGTTATTCAACTACTTGGTAAGTAACAACTATGTTCCTTTCCCTACCATCTCAACCAGCCCCATACTACCCTGACCCCGAAACAAAAACAAAAATAAATCAACCACTATGAAAAAAGAAGTTTCCACAAACCCTCTATGTGGCTATGCAACAAAACCCACAATTCACAATTATAATACTGTCACAGAGGGATAAAAGAGAAAAGTATATAAAATAGTTATAAGACAAGATTTCCTTACTGGTTCTAGAATTTACAATTAAACTTACTTTAAAAAAAATCCACACACCACTATCTATCTTTAATACTCTCATTATCTATTAAGGAAATAGAGCAAAAGGCTGTAATAGAAGAACATATGTACTTACTTCCTTGAGGTCCATAAAATTTCACTACAAATTCATTGAGTCCTCCCAGGATTGTAACCTCATGTTTACTCTCAATGCTAAGGCAGAAGGTAAAGGAAATTACAGACTTTGCGTTACCTGGAAGAACTATCAATATGCCATTTAAGGTGCTACTAAAATTTGATATGGAACTGATAAAATATAAACTATCCAGAATAATTCTGGTAATTTATGAAGTAACATACACTTTTGCGACAGAATTTGAAGGACCTTTTGATTCAGAGAGCCTGGTTTCAATCACAGGACTGCCAATTATTAGGCTTGTGTGTTCAGGAAAAGAATTTAATGCTGAGCCTTTGTTCTGTCTTGGCAAATTGGAACTCACCACTTCATAGGTTTTGTGAACATTAAACGCATTAAATATGGAAAATGTATAAGACTTCATCTTTTTATTAATGTAAATGAAAAATAGGCACTTAATTTTAGTTTTTCTCCCCTCTGTACTAACTCAACCCACCTCATCCCCAATGAGTCCCTAATATAAATCCAATATTCTTTGTAGTTGAATTTCAGTACTCAGGAAAACACCAATTCTCTTAAACTAGAAAAGCAGTGCTCCCCCAAATTTCAGATTTACTAAGGAAAGTTTCCCAAAATTTCCTCCTTGGCTTACAGAACAATCAAATTAGTTAATGATACAATCTTGTTATATAAGTAGTACCGCCAAATGCAAGAGACCAGCAAAAACAAAACAAAACAACAACAACAAAAAACATGATCTGAGTGTTTTCATTTACTCTTTTCCTCCCTCCCAAAAATTCTACCCCCTCAAGGACCTCACCTCTAGGACTCCTGTCAGAGTGGTAATACTTGGTGTTCCCTTCTTCTAAAAACTTTTCTGATCTTACAGCTCTCATCCCTTTACAGTACTAAGATTCAAATACAGAAAGCAAACATTCACATAAGAAGACAGTATTTACTGGTCTAATATCTGTTCTATGTTTCTGCTTTGCGGTCTAATCCAAAAAAGTAATGCCTCTTCTGACTGGAATTTTAAGTGTGGGGTGCTCTCAAACCTTATTATTGTACCATTAAAGAAAAGAAGAGCTCTTGGGTGGTCTCAACCCGGCTGAGCGCGCTTGTGCCCTGAGCATCTGTCAGTCTCCCCATTCACAGATGATGAGACTGAGGCCTGACGAGGGCGGCGGTGCCCAGGAGCAGGGCCATGGCCTCCATGCTGTTCACCCGGCCGCTGGCCAGCGGCGTCCAGCACAGCTTCCGCCTGCTGCGGCCCGGCTCCAGACGCATCAGCCAAGCTGCAGCCAAAGTCGACGTTGAATTTGATTATGACGGGCCCCTGATGAAGACAGAAGTCCCAGGGCCTAGATCTCAGGAGTTAATGAAACAGCTGAATATAATCCAGAATGACGAGGCAGTGCATTTTTTCTGCAATTACGAGGAGAGCAGAGGCAACTACCTGGTCGACGTGGATGGCAACCTGATGTTGGATCTTTATTCCCAGATCTCCTCTGTCCCCATAGGTTACAACCATCCTGCCCTCATGAAGCTCGTCCAGCAGCCTCAAAACATGAGTACATTCATCAACAGACCTGCCCTGGGAATCCTCCCTCCAGAGAACTTTGTGGAGAGGCTAAAAGACTCCTTGCTCTCAGTGGCCCCCAAAGGGATGTCCCAGCTCATCACCATGGCCTGTGGTTCCTGCTCCAATGAAAACGCCTTCAAGACCATCTTCATGTGGTACCAGAGCAAAGAGCAGGGCCAAACAGGCTTCTCCAAGGAGGAGCTGGAGACCTGCATGATCAACCAGGCCCCCAGCAGCCCCGACTACAGCATCCTCTCCTTCATGGGCACCTTCCACGGGAGGACCATAGGTTAGCGACCACCCACTCCAAAGCTATTCATAAGATTGACATCCCCTCCTTTGACTGGCCCATTGTGCCATTCCCACGGCTGAAATACCCTCTGGAGGAGTTTGTGAAGGAGAACCAGCAGGAGGAGGCCCACTGCCTGGAGGAGGCGGAGGACCTGATTGTGAAGTACCGGAAAAAGAAGAAGACGGTGGCAGGCATCATCGTGGAGCCTATCCAGTCTGAGGGCGGAGACAACCACGCGTCCGATGACTTCTTCCGGAAGCTGAGAGACATCTCCAGGAAGCACGGCTGTGCCTTCTTGGTGGATGAAGTCCAGATGGGGGGTGGCTGCACCGGCAAGTTCTGGGCCCACGAGCACTGGGGCCTGGATGACCCGGCGGACGTGATGACCTTCAGCAAGATGATGACTGGTGGCTTCTTCCACAAGGAGGATCTTCAACACGTGGCTGGGGGACCCATCCAAGAACCTACTGTTGGCCAAAGTCATCAACGTCATCAAGAGGGAGGACCTGCTGAACAATGCGGCCCACGCCGGGAAGGCCCTGCTCATGGGGCTGATGGATCTCCAGGCCTGGTACCCCCAACTCATCAGCAGAGTGAGAGGACGAGGCACCTTTTGTTCCTTTGACACTCCAGATGAATCCGTGCGGAATAAACTCATCTTAATAGCCAGGAACAAAGGTATGGTGTTGGGGGGCTGCGGCGATAAATCCTTCCTTTTCCGTCCCACTCTGGTCTTCAGGGATCACCACGCACACCTGTTCCTCAATAATTTCAGCGACATCTTAGCCCACTTCAAGTAAACTGAACAAGCCATTTCCATCCACACTGAGAAAGCCCTGATCTCAACAGTCGTCAAATTGATTAGTTTGCCTAATTCATGTTTTCACTTAAAAGTATCAGAGGTGAATTCATCAACAGAAGGGTTTTGTGTGGAGACAGGGATGTTCTTGGTGGTCTGGGGGGAGGGGGAGGGAGGGGCTGGCTTTGACAGTCTTTGCAGAGCCACTGGTGCATATTGGTTTAAGCCCAGAAATTCTGCTTGAGCCCTGGACACAGTCTTTGGGGAGGGGCTATGAGAGCCCTAGTCCCTATATCTGCCCACCGCTGACCCCGACGATTTCTTTGGGAGCCAATCCAGGGAATCAGACCTGCTCCTGGGACTGGCAGCCGGTGCTCCAAGTGCCATATTCTGTGACCAAGCATGCTGGCTTTCCTCCACCCTCGGCAGACAAACATGCTCTCACCTTCTCACTCAGTCCCTGGAGCCCTGAGCATGCTCCATCCACAGTTCAGGAGGGACAGGGCAGATCACAGGAAGGCGGTAAGAGACACACATTAGGGTCAAGTGTGGAGGTGTAGGAAGGGGTCCCCCAGCCTCCCTGTGACTAGGGACCCTCATCTCAATGCATCTGAGATTCCTCTGACCTAAGAATTCTGGCTCTGGCATGACTTTGCTCTTGGAGGATGTCTCGGTGGCATCACCAGAGCACTTTCCCACCATCCCCCATTCCCGAACTCTCAGCTGCTCGTCCTTACTTGCTCACTGTCAACCTAGACACCCAGAGGGACATACTGGAGCTGGAAGGTCAGAAACGTAAGCCTGGGAGGGTAAGCCCAGGGGCCAGGGCAGCAAAGCTGCTTCTTCCTGCCTTCGGAGGCAGCCACAGTCTGGTTTTTGTGACCCCTTACCCTGTGGGGCTCTTTCTCCAGCTTTGGCTCAACCACTTTTAGGTGGGTGGGAATAGCTTTGGTGTTCCATCAGGGGGGCTAGTTGCAGGACTAGATTTCTTCCTGAGGGAAGCATCATGAATTAAAGCCACCAGAGTTCTGGGCATGGAAAAGTAGCCCATTGGTTCAAGGGGGTTGCCTTGTACCTGCCAAACAATATTAGAGATTTTCCCAAGATGAACATGGAGATAACAGGCAGATGACTCTTAAATGCTTCACTGGGCTGTGGCTGAAGCTAAATTTTTATCTCTGCTGGATGTCGGACATCCTTGGAACCAATTGGATCTCAAACGTTTCTTCTAGATAATTCTACAGTGATGAAGTATTGTTTAGCAGGTAGCCTAAGGAAGCCTGGCTTTTATCCTCTGTCCAAAAGGAAGCCACTTCATCTCCCCGTGCCTTGGTTGAGTACTTTGGAAGATGGGCATATCTTGGTTTCTGATTCGGCACTTTGTTCCTTTAGTAACTAATCATCCAAAGACCTCAGTGTTTTTTAGCTTCCATTCTTCCACAGACCTGGTCACCAACCTATTTTTGTTGAGGAATGAAAGGCACTAAAATGTTGGACAGACATGGATGCATTCCTGAAGTCAAAGCTAACCTTTTGCTTTTAATAAAGACTTCTGCCACATTTAAGGTCATTTGCAATGCCAGGTAAATGTAGATTTGTGCCTCCCTCTTTCTGCAAATTTTCACTTATTTGCATTATCATTTATTCATCCAACCAATTCTTTGTCAAACTTTCATTAAATACCTGCTCCATCCCAGGTGCTGTACTTAGCACTAGGAATATAAAGATGAAATAAAGCATAGTCCCTGTTCTCAAGGGACTCTCATCCCACTGCAGACAACTTTTCAACCAGTAATTACAGCAGAGTGGCAGGTGCTGTCAGGTGTGTGCAGAAATCAGAAGAGGGAGCACCCCAATCCACCTAAAGAGGGTCAGGGAAGGCTTGGGGGAGGAAGTGGCCCTTTAGCAGGGTTTTGCAGAATGAGCAGGAGTTCACCTAGCAGACAAGGCAAGGAAGAGCATTGTAGAAAGGGAACAGCATGTACAAAGGCAGATGAGTTCATGATCTCACACCCTTCACTGGGGAGCCAGAATCCACAGGTATTATCCCAAGGTTCAAAGGCCTTATTTAACAACCAGTCAAAGACAAACTGAAGAAATTCATTCATTGGCTTAAGAATTCTCTCCCCCGAGAACTTCAGCATTGGATACAAACATTCACCAAGATTCTGGGAGTCTCAAAGGGTTTTAAGCCAGGGCACAATCAGAAACTTAGCTCTCTTGGGTGGAGAGAGTGGCTCCAATATTTTGTTCTCTCCTCACCGGGAACTGACAGAAAAGTGAAACCATTTTATCTGGAAAGTCATTTCCGGACTTATTCGCTCCTTACCCCAAGGGAAGTTACTTATTGTAAAAACAAATTAAGCCGTTTATCAACAAGTGGTTGACTCAGGGCACAATGAGTTTCTGAGAGATCCTCTTTTGGGGATGGAGGTATAAGAATTTATATTTGAAATTTTTAAGAATTTCAAAGAAGAGAATTCTCTGCAGAGCTCAAGATGTGGAAATCTGGAAGTGGTTGGTAAAAACACAGGGTGCCCAGTGGATAGGTAGCCATCCAGGACGCAGTCCATGAATAAGTGCTCTGTGGCCCATGGTCTGGAAGCAAATCCATCACACATTAGTACCATCAATTTTAGATATTATCTGTAGTAAGTGTTGTCACTTTTACAGAAAACAAGATCCAGTAATAGCAAGTCTTAGTACATCCTCACTTTTATTATAAATGGGTGTTTTTTAATAATTTTTACTGACACTCAGTAACCATGCAAAATTGTGCACATTATCTATATATCTATATCTATCTATCCATATATATCAGCTCATGGTAGAAAACCACAGCTAGGGAACCTCGCAGACTTACGCATTCAAAGTGATCTTGTTTACAGTATTCTGTTGACAGTGCCAATAAATGAAGAAATTAACATGTCATAATGTAACTGATGTCCCCATGCGCAATTCCATGAATTAAATTAGTTTCCTGTGCTAATCAGTATTCTTAAATTAAAAAATTCATAATGGAAAAAAAAATTAAAAAGAAGAGAAAAAAAGATTGGTCTCATCCTTTTCAATAAACAGTGCAAATTACATTTTAATTACACTATTATACAAAAGAAAAAGAAATCAATGAAATTTTCAAATGGTCTCAAACAGAGGAAAAATGGTATTTTTTAAATGGCTAGAAATTAAGTATTTGGGTCTCCAATTCTCAAAGGCCACAGAACAAACTGTGGTAGCCTACGTGTATTTTTGACAAAGTTCTTATTCAAGAGCCTTGAATATTATATACATAGGAGATATTTAAAGAAGACAACTTGGTGTAGGCTAATTTTATTTTATATTTTTCTAAGCGAAAAATTAACTACTTTAATACCAAGCACACTAAAAGGATTTAAATAGTAGCCACGTAAGGAAATTGGCTTCATTTCTTACTTGGTTGAATGGTACATGCATGCATGCTCTAGAGTACCAAATTCTTCCTTACCAACTACCAAATGGCCACCCTTGACATCCTGGCAAAATATGTCAAAGTTAATCATAATACAATAAATAAAAGTACATTTAAACATTTAAAATGTTTAAAAGTTTTAAAAAGTTCCCTTGTTTTAGTGAAAAAGGCAAATCTAGTTACAATAAATCAAATAAAATAGAAACAATAAAGCCCTCAAAGAAAACAGACTGTTTTATAATCTTGTGGGTGGACAGGGTTTTCCTAAGAATGACATTAAAGCCAGAAACCACAAAAGCAAAGATAAGCAAATGTGAGTACACATACACTTAAAACTTCTATAATACAAAAGGCAAAGTTAAGACAGAGGACAAGAACTGTATGTTGAATGAAATGTCAGGAACAAAAAGACAAATATTATCATGCCTCAATCATATAGACTAACTATAATATAAAAACTTAGTGAACTAAAATCGAGAGCATGGGTTATCATGCTGGGGCCTATTGTAAAGGGCCCCAGGTTACAAGCTCTTACAACAGTCACATATATTCAGGAGGTGTAACTTGTTAATTCTAAATTCTGAGATACTGAGCTGTATGTTTATAACATGGTTGCTCCCAGAAACCTCAGGTACTTATGTACAGCCCCATATAAGACTGTAGTGAGATATCACCTCATACCTATAAAAATGGCTGCTGTTAAACAGAAAACTGCGTTTGCTGGAGAGGATGTGGAGAAACTGGAACAGTTATTCATTATTGATGGGAATATATAATTGTATAGCCACTGAGGAAGACAGTCTGGCAGTTCTTCAGAAAAGTAAATATCAAATTGCCCTACGACTCGGCAACCAATACTCGGTAATGTGCAGATGAGCTGAAAGGAGTCATGAAAAGACATTAGACACCAATGTTCATAGTGGCACTACTTACAATTGCAAAAAGATGGAAACAATCCATGTGCCCATCAAAATATAAGTGGATAAACAAAATGTGGTATATACATATGATGGAATATATATAATGTAGCAGTAAGACAAAATGAGGTCATGAAGCATATGACAACATGGATGAACCTTGAGGACATAGTAATGCTGGATGAAGTAAGCCTGAGGCAAAAGGTTAGGTACTATTTGATTTCACTATTTTGACTCTAGTAAAGGCAAACTCAGAGGCTTACAATGTAGAATATAGGGGACTTAAGAGGTACACAGAAGCTAGAGATGGGTGAATGGTTACCCAATGAGGCTGAACTTAAATATATTAAAGTAATAGAATGGATAGACAAGTAGTTCATTAGTAGGGCTAAAAGTAACATTGCCATATTAAAGGTGAATAGGATTGAAAGGGGTTGTATAGAGTCATGTATCCCACTCATTAACTCCACAATTATAAATAAGTTCTTGTACAAACTACTTCAAACGTTTGATCTTGTACAAAGAGTCAACAATAGAAGGGCATGGGAGAAAACTAAAATTGCATGCTATGGCCTATACTTAACAGGAAGACATCAAAAGTACCACAGCAATACCGGGGTAAATAATTGGGGGGGGGGGGGGCAAGGTGGGTGGTGGGAGTGATAAGGGGAAGTTTAGATTTGATATATGGTGAGGGTGTGTTTATCAGTTCTTTGTCTCTTTGATCAATGAAAACTGTCTAAAATTGAGAGTGCTGATGGCTGTACAACTAAATAAGGACACTGTAAGACATGGATTGTTTATTTTGGAAATTATCCATGATGCCCAATAGATGGAGGGAGCCCAGGGGTACAACAATTGAAAAGAAGATTAGCAAACTGTTACTTATACACATGATGGGATAATGTGTGACTACAAAAAAGAATAAAATTGTGAGGCATGCAACAAAGTAAATGAAACTTGGGGACACTGTTATTACACAAACTAAAATAGAATGAAAAGAACAAACACCTAAGACTCAGAGCTGGAGTTTTGCAGCTCTGAAAGTCAGCATTGCTACATACAACAATGCCTGAAGTAACCAAAAAAGAGGTCAGGCTTCAATTACAGATAATAATGAAGCAGAGGGCAGTGTCACAGAGGCTCGGTGGCAGAATTCTCACCCAGGTTCGATTCCCGGTGTCTGCCAATGCAAAAAAAAAAAAAAAAAAAACCAACACAAAGCAGAGCTGGTTATGACTAAGGTAAATCAGAACACAGGGCAAAGGGTAATAGTGTATATATTCTAGAGCTTCACTACTGCATGAGACCAAAGGCAGAGAGGTTTATTTTGCCTAAAACCTAAAGCATCTGTAACACACAATCTAAATCAACCTGCCTAGACAGCTCAAACACATGGAACCCAGAACTGGAATGAGGCTTTGTAATTCTATATAGCTTAATGAATACTCAGATACATCCCAGACTATATGATGGGCTGATAATTAAAAAGAATTGGTAGATTCCCTTGAGTGAGTAGAGAAAATTGACAATGCTTTCTGGACCAAAAGGAAAAAAAGAAACATAACAAAATAAGATAACAGTGGCTGAGAGAGTTCAAATAGAGTTGAGAGGATATTCTGGAGGCCACTCTTACGCAACCTTAAGCTAGATGCTGCTAATTGCCACAGTTTGCGAAATCCCAAACAATATCATTCCTGTTAACCCTAAAGAACACTCAGGGCTGTGAAATTCTACAATAATTCCAAGCACAAAGTTTACTTTTCAGAAACCTAAATCCTTCAGATGATTCCTAGGCCAAATAAGTCCTGAAACCTAGAGGTGCCAGTCTCTTCAAGAACATCAACCAGTTCCATTCCCCTATCCCATAATGTCCATACCCCTTCTCAACATGAAAAAGTTAGAATAGGCATAGCCCAAATATCCTTAAAGATTGGGAGAAGGATCAAAGGAGAAGGAAGAGTTATAACAGAGAAGCTAGGATTTAACAGATGAATATGACCACTGAATCATTATATTGCTATTTCTGTTTAGTCTCCAGTGTCTTGGAGCCGCTAGCAGGAAAAACTTGAAATTGTGGAACTGTGAACCTTACAAGACGTTGAAATCTGTTCTATGACTTGTTAAAACGTGTACTTTTAAAATTTATTGCTTTTTTGTATATATATGCAATATCTCACAATAAAAAATGTTTAAAAAATAAAAAAATAACTGGACATTGCTGATAGGGCTGTGATATGGTTTGGAAATAAAAAATAAAAAAATAACTAGACATTGCTGATAGGGCTGTGATATGGTTTGGAAAAGTGTTGACAGTACCAACTAAAGACGCACATGTACAGACCCTGTCAGTACTACTCTGGGGTAATACCTGACAGATATGTATAGTTATGTTCACCAAAACACATGTTCAAGAATGTTCATAACAGCAATTTTTGCAATATTCAAAAACCAGAGACAACCCAAATGCTTAGCAATTATAAAAGGGATAAATTGTGAGCCATCTAACAGAATATTACACAGCAATAAAAAAAGAATGAGCTGATACACAGAAATTTAAGAATCTCACAGATATTATAATGAGTGAAAGAAACCAAAAGAGCCCCTGTGATATGATCCCTTTAACTACATTGCAAACATAGGCTAAATTAATCAATAGTATTAGAAATTAGAATAATGGTTACTTTAGTGGGAGTTGTGATCACTGTAAAGAGCTAAGAGGGAACTTCTGGGGTGTTGACTACCCAGGTATATTCCCTATAAATATGACTTATACACTTTTCTTACATATTATTCCTTTAAAAGTGTACTAAAATTATGCTGAGTGAGACTAGCCAAAATCCAAAGGACAAATACTGTATGGTCTCATTGATATGAACTGACATTAGTGAATAAACTTGGAATATTTTGTTCATAACAGAGAGTATCAGGAGATAGAAATAGGGTAAGATATTGGGTAATTGGAGCTGAAGAGATACAGACTGTGCAACAGGACTGGATACAAAAACTCAGAAATGGACAGCACAATACTACCTAACTGTAATATAATTATGTTAAAACACTGAATGAAGCTGCATGTGAGAATGATAGAGGGAGGAGGGCTGAGGACATAAATGAAATCAGAAAGAAAGATAGATGTTAAAGATTGAGATGGTATAACCTAGGAATGCCTAGAGTGTATAATAATAGTGAAACATACAAGGTACAATTTTAAAAATGTTTTTGCATGAGGAAGAACAAAGGAATGTCATCATTGCAGGGTACTGAAAGTAGATGGTAATTAATATTTTAAAATGTCACCATATGTGTGAGACTAAAGCAAAAAATGTTTATTTGTTACAAAATTTATATTTTGACTAGTGCATTTCCTAATATAACTAAGGTAGATAGTTTGACTGAACGCCATAAGAACTTGGAATCTCAGGTAGGACATGAGATTTTGCTGGTTTGTCCAGAGTGATGCCCCGATGAATCCCAGAGTGATTCGATCAGTGAGTGGAAAAGTATCTGCAAAGCCCCCTTCAGGGAGTGGTGAGAACGGGGAGAAATTCAACCTTCCCAAGTTGAATTCTTGATATTCTCACAAGCAGTGTGGACAACCAAAGCTATAGGTAGAGCCCCCAGTCTTGGGGTTTGTTCATATGAAACGTAACCCCGCAAAGGATAGGTCAAGTCTACTTAAAATTTAGGTCTAAGAGTCTCACCCCCAAGAGAGCCTCTTTTGTTGCTCAGATGTGGCCCCTCTCTCCAGCCAACACAACGAGCAGTCTCACCACCCTACCCCTCTCTACGTGAGACATGATTCCCAGGGGTGTGGACCTTCCTGGCAACATGGGACAGAGATCTTGGAATGAGCAGAGACTCAGCATCAAGGGATTGAGAAAAACCCTAGAATGAGCTGAGACTTACATCAAGGGATTGAGAAAACCTTCTTGACCAAAAGGGGGAAGAGGGAAATGAGACTAAGTGTCAATGGCTGAGAGATTCCAAACAGAATCGAGAGGTTATCCTGGAGGTTACTCTTATGCATAAAGTAGATATCATCTTGTTATTCAAGATGTTATGGAGAGGCTGGAGGGAACTGCCTGAAAATGTAGAGCTGTGTTCCAGTAGCCATGTTTCTTGAGGATGATTGAATAACGATACAGCTGTCACAATGTGACTGTGTGATTGTGAAAACCTGTGTCTGATGCTCCTTTTATCTACCTTGTCAACAAAGGAGTAGAACATATGGAATAAAAATAAATAATAGGGGGAACAAATGTCAAAATAAATTTAGTTTAAATGTTAGTGATCAATGACAGCGAGGGGTAAGGGGTATGGTATGTATAACTTTTTTTCTCTGTTATCGTTTTCTTTTTCTGTTATCTTTTTATTTCTTTTTCTAAATCGATGCAAATGTTCTAAGAAATGATGAATATGCAACTAAGTGATGATATTGTGAATTACTGATTATGTATGTTGTTTTATTTTGTTTATTTTTTTAATTAATAAATAAATTTTTTTTTTAAAAGTGTACTAAAAATAAAACTGGGCAGGCAAAGGTGGCTCAGTGGCAGAGAAACGTACCCAGGTTGGTTTCCTTGTTCCTGCCCATGTTAAATAAATAAATACATAAATAAAACAACTATGTCTGATACATATATATGTTTACTGGAATATTTCAAATAAAAATTGGAAACAATTAAAAATTTATTAATAGGAAACTGATTAAATGAATTAAAAGTCATTTACACAATAGGCTACTGACTACTACTAGTGTTTGTAAGTTGTATTTTGCACCCCATACCCCCTGCTACCCTTGAGCTCCACCAATTTACATCTCTGTGTGATTTGGGGGTATCCAGAAGTCATACAGAAAAAGATATCCCAGACATCAAACAAAACTAAATAAACTTGCAAGAACAATGAAAAAATGGAGTAGGGTAGAGGATTAAATGAGTTTAGCAACAATAGTAGTCTTAAACTAATTAATATAATATAAAAATCCTAAGCAGCAGCATTCCCATTCAATCAGAGCTAATTTGAAGTGAATGACACTGATCTATGAAAATTACTTTAAATTAATCATTTGAAATTAAGAGTTATCCACATGGATGTCACTTTTGGAAAAATGAAGGCATCTTTTCTATCCTTTACATGGATGCCATAAAACTGTATTTCTTCCATATTGTAATTTGTTTGGAATTTAATCCATGTTGACATCTAATTTCCAAAGAAGAGTTTCCTTTCCTAACAGACATATTAAAATGAGATTAGAATTAGAAGCTGTGTAGGTCTGGTGTGTCATGTTTATCACAGATTAGATGTGCCAATAACCGAATTTATTCAGTAAACAACTTGAATCTTGTAAAAAAAAAAATGAGATTAGAAATTAATGCTCAAAATTTCCTCTTTCCCTATGATGCCTAGAACAGCCCACATGCCAGAGACACTGGATCTGTCTTTAATTTACACATTATACCGTAAATTAAAGAGTTCTTATAGGGCTAAAAAATAAATAAATAATAGGCGGAGATAAAGGGTTAAAATTGGGTAGATTGAAATACTGTGGGGTTAAGGAGATGGAGGGGTTAGGGGTATGGATATATAAGTTTTTTTTTTCTGGAATGATGCAAATCTTCTAAAAATTATGGCGTTGAATATACAGCTATGTGATGGTACTGTGAGCCATTGTTTGTATAATATGGTTGGACTGTACATGTGTGGATATTTCTCAATAAAACATTTTTTAAAAAAGAATTCTTATAGATGCTGCATTTCATATGAAAAGCTAAAAGCAAATGAGAAATTTTTAAAAAAAACTTCTACCAAGTTGGTAAATGAGAAGTTGTACTGTGTTTATGCTGCCTTGGAATGGATCAGACACTAATTCACATGGGAAAATAATTTAGGTTTAGTTAAAAGAAAACCATTATATTAAAAATAAGTAATCCTATGACCAATGAATGAATGACTTGCTATAAAAATGCACAATTATTTGCATGCTGTTACCATTTGCATTTACAGTAGAAGCTATGAGTTTCTTTCTTCTCTCCACTGCAAGTCAAGGGCAAGGAAGGCAATGAATGAGAAGGCAGGGTAAAATGACAAAAAATAATCATCTATTTTTGAGATGTGCTGGTCAGCATATCAGGCTAGTAGACTGGCAGGAACTCACCAGAAGGTTCCTTTATAACTTTCTCAATTTCAGAGCCTGGAAATATACATATTCTGCAGATACTGTTCTAATAAAAATCTGTTCAATAAGTTCATAAATCACATTTTACTCATTCCTGATCTAAGTTATTCACAAAATACTGCTTTTTACCTACTTAACATTTCGCTATTAAGGAGTAGCTCCATTTACAGATGAATAATGACTAACACTTCCAGGAACCCAAGTCTTTTTCACTTGCTAAATGCCAGCTCCAGTGCCACCTTATTTTCCATGAATGGCAATATGATCATACATTCTAATATTTAAAAGCTAATACCCAACTGTCAAAAGATAACTGATAAAAAGTTTTGTTTTGTTTTGTTTAAAAGGATAACTAACATCCTTGGCAAAAATTTATCTACTAGAATTACAGAATTGATTTTTATATATTCTGAAAATCCAAAAACAGGTATACTAGGGCTGGGGGCAGTCCCTCCAGACTTCATGTCCTTTTGTATATGAGCAACTTTTACTCTAGAAGGGAGCCACAGGATTGACATTAACAGGTCAAGGACCTAGGATTCAGACAGCATTGTTTCCTTCATTTACTACTGACAATTTATAAAATAAGAGAAGATGGCCTCCCTAAGTTGTGTCCCTTGGAGTAGGGAATGGAGTGGAGAATGTGCTTCTGTATAGAAGGAGGCAGAAGCAATTAATGTAGCTTTCTTTCTGCACATTCAGCCCAATCTGCTTCTAGCTCTCCTAGAGATTAATCACACTGGGAAAAATTGAAGACACTAAGCAAACTTTACTATCTAGCTTTCTTAGTATAAATATGGTATATCTGTTAATCACATAAAAACAATATTTCGGGAAGTTACGTTTATAAAGAATCCTCTTTCACAGATGCAAATTTTAATATTTAATTAAAGCATACAATGACTACTAGGATTGACTTCAAAATAATCTGGGGGTGGGTGGGCAGTAGGTGGGAGTAGTATAGAAACAATGGTTTGGGCCCCAAGTTGATAATTATTGAATCTGAATGAGTTATACTGTTTTCTCTGCTTGTGTTTATGTTTGAAATTTTCCACAATAAATATCTACAAAATGAACAATGCTGTCAATTATCATCAGAAAATTTAGCATTGTGATGCCTTTTTTTTTTTTTTACATGGGCAGGCACTGGGAATCAAACCCAGGTCTCTGGCATGGAAGGCAAGAACTCTGCCTGCTGAGCCACCATGGCCTGCCATATGATAGTTAATTTTATGTGTTAACTTGGCTAGGCTATGGTGCCCAGTTGCTTTAAGACTAATGTTTTAAGACATTAGCCTTAAAAAAAAAAGGAAGAAAAGAAACAAAGAAAAAAAAAAACAAAAAAGTCACTAGTCTAGCTGTTGCTTTGAAAGTATTTTGTACATGTAATTAATAACTACAATCAGTGGACTTTAAGTAAAGATTACCTTCTATTAATGTGAGTGGGTCTCATCCAATCAGATTGGTACATTAAGGAATAAATATAAAAAAGAGTCTGCTTAAGTGCTGCTATTAGACTTTAGAGTAGGAAGAGATTTTTCTAACCTGGGTATAGGGATAGGGATAGTGTGTTGTGGACACGTGAACAGAAATGGGGAGAAGGTATTTAAAGTCGAGACAGAAAAGCACAGACTAGATCCAAATAATAAGGGGCACTGCTTTTTTGTTCTGATGACTGTGCTGCAGGGAGTATTAGAAAGTAGGCCAAGACCACAGGAGAAACAATATGGAACTATTAAACTTCACCACCAGGGAAACCCTGGATACCATGCCAAGCATTAGGGACACCCAAATCAATAGACCAAGTCCTTGATCTTGAGGCTCTTGTGAAGCTTAAGTATGTAGCAGGGAGGTTTAGCCTACCTATAGGTATGCCTAAGAGTCACCTCTGAGGGTCCTCTTTTCTTGCTCACCCTGCAAGTGAAACCATCGTCCTCCCCACTACGTGGGACATGACATCCAGGGGTAAAAGTCTCCCTGGCACCGTAGGATCAACAATGCCATTCTCACCAAAAGGGGGAAAAGAAGTATAACAAAAAAGGTATCAGTGACTGGAAGGTTCAGATAGAATTGAGAGGCTACATTGGAGTTCACTCTTAAGCATGTTTCAGTTAGACGTTGCTACCTATCATAACTTGCCAAACCACAACCAAAGCCAATTCTGCCAATCCTAAAGAATACCTAGGGCATCATATAAGATTCTACAAAGGTTCCATGCACTAGAGTAACTCTCCAGAAACCTACAACCTCCAGATGGATCCCTGGACCAGATAAGTCCTGAAATGCAGAGGGGGCCATCCTTTCCAGAACATCAACTAGTTCCATCCCCCTATTCCATATTATTGACAGCCCCTTCCAACATGAAAACATTAGAATGGCCATAGCCCAAATACCCCTAAAGAGTGAGAGAATGACCAAAGGTGATGGTGGAGTTATACAGAGAAGGTCAGGTTTAACAAATGAGTATAAGTGTTGAATCAGTATCTTGATATTTTAGTCTTCAGTATCTTAGAGCAGCTACAAATAAAAACCTAAAATTGTGGAACTACATGTAATCCACACCAAATTCCAAAATCTATTCTACAACTAATTGTTGCAATGTACTTTGAAATTTATTGGTTTTTTTTTGTATATATGTTGTCAAAAAAAAGAGAAGAGTATAATAGAGAAGATAAGATTTAACAAATGAATATGACTGTTGAATCAATATATTGATATTTCTTTTGTTCTCCAGTGTCTTGGAGAAGCTAGAAGAAAAAAATGATAAATCATGGAACTGTAACACCCATAACAAACTTCAAAATCTGTTCTATAACCAATGTTAAAATATCATGGGAAATCTATTGTTTGTATATATGCTATTCTTCACAATAAAAAAATATATTAAAAATTTTAAAAAGAAAAAAAAAATAAGGAAAGTAGGCCAAGACCACATCATGGAGTGTCCTGAGTGCCAAGCTGCATCCAAGGCATGGATTTTTGTTTGTTTGTTTTTGTGTTCTTTTGTACAGTGCCTTGCTTTATTCACTTGACGATGCACCCTGAAGGTTATTTCTTTTTTTTTTTTTTTTTTTTTTAAAGGAAAGACAGAGAGAAGGAAGGAAGGATAGAAGGAAGGAAGAGAGGAAGAAAGGGAAACATCTTTTTTAAACATTTTCTTGTTTTATTGTATTTTGTTTCTCCGTTTTCGTTACATGGGCTGGGGCCGGGAATCGAACCGAGGTCCTCCGGCATAGCAGGCAAGCACTTTGCCCGCTGAGCCACCGCGGCCCGCCCCTGAAGGTTATTTCTTAACAGAACATATATATTTGCCTCACTCCTTTTAATGATTCCTTTTAACAAGTAAATCAGATTCTAGGTATGGCCCTATAGTTATGTTAAATACATTTTAAAACCCATACAATTCTCTTCTCTCTTGGTTCACCTTTTCTTTTTTATTGAGATATCTTCGCACCATACAAAGTAGGCAATCAGTGGCTCACCAACATCATCACATGGTTGTACATTCAACACATGATCATTTTTAGAACACTCCAGAAAAAGAAATTAAAAGAAAAAAAATCCCTTACCCGCCCTCTCATTGACTAATAGTATCGCAATCTACCCAATTTTTTTTTTACCTCTTATCCCCCAACTTGCATATTTCTTATTTTTTATTTTGAAATAATCACAAAGTTACAGAAAAGTTGGAAATACAGTACAAAAAGCTTTTTTATTTTTCCTGAACCTTTTGAGAGTAAGTTGCAAACACAATGTTTCATCACCACCTAATACTTAAATGTGGAATTTCTGCTAAGATATTCTCCTACATAACCCAAAATGCAACCATCAGAATCAGGAAATGAGCACTGATACGTTACTACCACCTCTTCAAGCTTTGCTGGGCATGGATTTTATCTGGTAGACAGCAGGGAATTGGTTGGTATTTCTATGCACAGTGTATATGCACAATTTTGTAATTGTGCTTTACAAAAATAACTCAATCATAGTGTGAAGAACTTGCTGGTGGTGGGATAAACAGAGTTAAACACAAGAGCAGAAATGTCCAGGGTCTCAATAAGATAATAGCCGTGGCACTGATGTGAAAGATTAAATGGAGTCTTCAAGGTCTTCTGTGAAGGAGTCATGGATGGAGGCAGCTGACAGAAAGCTCAGTCTTATCTGACCCTGTGGCAAGTTAGAATGTCTTTCTTTCATGAGAAACAAACAAGCAAAAAGTGAATTTCTACATCAATCTCTTAAATTCTAAATATAAACAAAACACATGCTCCAATGTCTCTCAAGTTAGGTCTTCCGGGACCACTCTATTTACAACTGCATACCCTTACATTCCCACATCTAATATACTAAATATATATTTTTCATTTATTTCAACCTACTCCTGCTACAATGTAAGCTCCGTAAGCTCCACAGGAACTGTGTGTTTTGTTCATTGTTGCATTCCTGGGGCCTAGGAGAATACCTGACACATATCAGGCAACCAATAGTTACTAAATTAAATAAAAATATGAATGAAGTTGCAAGACAGCTACAGCCTGCAGTTATGATTTTTAAGACCTGAGTATAGTTTGAGCCTAGTCAGACAAGTAAGGTCATACTTAACATTAACGGCAAAGGAAAACACGGGAGGGAAGGAACAGGTTTTGTTTTTTTATGGAAGATGCTAAGTTTGGTTTTGAACACACTAAATCTGAAGTTTCAGTGGATAAACCAAATGACAATATACTACAGACAGTTGGAAAATTCGTGACTTAAAAGCAGTCATCTTGTAAATCACGTCACCCTGATAAAAGATTGGGAAATTACACATCAGATATTCTGCATACATAAAGAAATCATACAGCTCAATAAAAAGGAAAAAACTGTCCAATTATAAAATGGGCAAAAGATATGATTAGACATTTTTCTGAAGAGCAAACACAGGCAGCTAAAAAGCACATGAAGAGATGCTCATTCTCATTAGCTATAAGGGAAATGCAGATTAAGACTACAATGAGATACCACCTTACACCTATAAGAATGGCTGCTATTAAACAAACAGGAAACTACAAATGTTGGAGAGGATGTGGAGAAATTGGGACATTTATGCATTGCCGGTGGGAATGTATAATGGTACAGCTGCTATGGAGCCAGTCTTGCAGTTCCTCAGTAAACTAAATATTGAGTTGCCCTGTGGCCTGGCAATACCAATACTCGGTATATACCCAGAAGAACTGAAAGCAGTGACACAGACAGACATCTGTACACCGATGTTCATAGCAGCCTTATTCACAACCACCAAAAGATGGAAACAATCCAAGCGCCCATCAACAGACAAGTAACAAAATGTGGTATATTCATATGATGGAATATGCAGCAGTAAGATGAAATGACATCCAGAAGCACATGACATGATGGAAGAGCCTTGAGGACATAATGCTGAGTGAAATAAGCCAGACACAAAAGGAAAGATACTGTATGATTCCACTTTTATGACCATGGTAAAGGTAAAATCAGAGGCTTGTAATACAGAAAATAGGGGACGTAGAGATACACGGAAGCTTGAGATGAATGAACAGTTAGCTAATGAAACTGAACTTAATTGTAAGGGAATAGATACAAGTGAAGGCAGTTCATTAGTGTCTCTGTAAGTAATATTAACCATATTGAAGGTGAACGTGATTGAAATGGGTTGTATAGACTCGTATGTCCCACCAATTAACACTACAAATAAAAATAAGTTCTTGCATGAACTACTGCAAAGGTATGAACATTGTACAAAGAGTATAACTTCAGGGTATGGGGGAAAATCATTATTGCATGCTATGGGATATGTTTAACAGGAAAACATCAGCAGTACCACAGCAACACCAGGGGTATATAATGGGGGAGAGACAAGAGTTAAAGGAGAGCTTGGATTTTTTTTTTTTTTTTGGTGAGGGTGTGTTTATTGGTTATCTTTCTCTTAGGAGCAATGAAATTATCTAAAATCGAGAGTGTTGATGGATTGGTGACTTAGGATGTTATGCATGAAGCCCAGTAGATGGAGGCAACTGAAAGATGCTCTGACTGAGAAGCAGATTGGCTAACAATGGTGTATACATGTGATCAAACATTGTGCTGCTACAAAAGGGAATGAAGTTCTAAGGCATGCAACAATGTGAATGAACCTGTCAGACATTTGCTGAGGCAAAATAAACCAGAAACAAAAGAACAAATATTGTATGATCTCATTTAGAAAACACTTATAAGAAAACTGGGGCTCTTATAGCAGTCACGTTTAGTCCGCAGTCACGTTTAGTCCACAGTGATAGTTGTTATTTCTGGATTTTGAGGGGTTGTCTTATATATGTATAATCTGATATTCAGAGATAAAAATGAAACTGACTGGATTAGGATTAAGGTAATTCAGAATACAGGGGTGAAGACAATTGCCTATATTTTAGAACTTCACCCACTCTTTGAGACCAAAGGAAGAAAGGTTTATTATGTCCACAACCTAGGTTTTCTATAGCACATAATCTAACTCAATCTGTGTGGATAGATCATCTAAACAATCTAAACATAGGGAGCCCAGAATAATAATGAGAGCCTTTAATTCTGTATAGCTTAATGTAATGCCTCGATACATTTCGGAGTATATTAAACAGACAACCAAAAAGTATTAGTAAAGTCCCTTGAGAGATGGGAGAAAAATTATGGAACTATCAAATTTTACCACTAAGGAAACCCCAGATAGTGTGCTGTTCTAGTTTGCTAGCTGCCGGATTGCAACACACCAAAGACAGATTGGCTTTTAATAAAAGGGGATTTATTTCATTAGTTCTTCAGAGGAAAGGCAGCTAACTTTCATCTGAGGTTCTTTCTTATGTGGGAAGGCACAGGGTGATCTTTGCTGGCCTTCTCTCCAGGCCTCTGGGTTCCAACAACTTTCCTGAGGGTAATTTCTGTCTACAAATCCAAAGGCCTGGGCTGAGCTGCTTGTGCTAAGATGAGGTATGCTGAGCTGCTTGGGCTGTGCTACCTTGAGCTCTCTCATTTAAGCACCAGCCAATTAAATCAAATATCATTCAATGCAGCAGGAATACCTCCTAGCCAACTGCAGATGTAAAGAGCAACAGATGAGGTTCACATACCATTGGCTCATGATCAGAGCAACAGAACTAGGCAACTTCACCTGGCCAAGCTGACAAATGACTCTACCAAATGTGCCAAACATTAAAGACACCCAAATCAATAGGCCAAGCCCTTAATCTTGAGGCTTGCTCTTGAGAAGCTTATGTATATAGCAGAGAAGCTTAGCCTACCCTACAGGTATGCCTAAGAGCCACCTCCAGAAGACCTCTTTTGTTGTTCAAGTGTGGCATTTCTCTTAAGCCCAACTCTGCAAGTGAAACCATTGCTCTCCCCACTACGTGGGTCATGACATGCAGGGACAAAAGACTCCCCAGCAGTGTGGGAGATGACTCCCAGGTATAAGTCTGGCCCTGACACTATGGGATCAACAATACACTCCTCACCAAAAGGGGGAAATGAAGTGTTAACAAATAAGGTATCAGTAGCTGAGAGAATTCAAACAGGCTACACTGGAGGTTACTCTTAAGCATGCTTCAGTTAGACACTGCTACCTATCATAACTCGCCAAACCCCAACCACAACCATTCCTGCCAACAGAACACCTAGGGCATTATATAAGATTCCACAAAGGTTCCATGCACTAGGGTAACTTTCCAGAAACCTACAACTTCCAGGACCAGATAAGTCCTGAAATGCAGAGGGAGCCAGCCTCTCCAGAACATCAACTAGTTCCATCCCTCTATATTATCCACAACGCTTTCAACATGAAAAAGTTAGCATGGCCATAGCCCAAATACCCCTAAAGAGTGAGAGAAAGATCATAGTGATGGTTGAGTTATACAGAGAAGGTAAGATTTAACAAGTGAGTATGATTGCTGAATCATTATACTGATATTTCTTTTATCCTCCAGTACCTTAGAGTGACTAGATACAAAAACCTAAAATTGTGGAACTGTAACCCATACCAAACTCTGAAATCTGTTCTACAACTAATTGTTACAATGTACTTTGAAATTTATTGCTTTTATGTATATATATTATTTAAAGAGAAGGATTGTAACAGAGAAGATAGGATTTAAAAAATGAGTATGACCAAGGAAATAATCAAAACAGAAATAAGATTCATATTTTCAAAGAAGTTCAAACTGCAGTTAAACACCTCAAAATATTTAGAAGTCAGACAGCTATCAATACAAATGGCTCCTTAACATATAAATGTCACTGTTTTGCTCTTTTATGGCAATCAAATCATTTTGTTTACTTTTAACTAAAAAGTTACAAATGCATGTAAACAAATTCACAGCATATTAGCCAATTAAACAGTACATTACTTTTAAGTAGCTCATTGAAAATTAATTGAAAGCTTACTTTCAGTTTGGATTCTTTCTTTGAAGCTTGATTCAAAGGTAAAACCAAAAGATATTAAAAATAAATCATCTTCTCAAAGAACAGCTTATTTTCTTAAGTATGAAAATAGCATTATTGTTATTTAAGAAAATGTCCATATTTTGTAGAGGTGCAAAAGGATATACATAGGGTTTTAGTGACAATGTCTAAGATTTGCCCTAAAATATTTCAGCAAGATAAAAAAAAGAAAATAGATGTGAGGGAAAATAGAGATAATTATAGAATTTTAATCTGAGTGACAGATTCATTGTACTAATCTCTAATTTTGTGTACATTTGAAAATGTGGGTGATTAACTTTATTTCACTTCCGATCCCTATCATTTCTTTCTTTCTTTTTAAACCAGAAGATAGTCTCCATCTGACTAGACCCTACTTCTATGGAAAGATGATATTCACTATCAAAGAACTATCAATGTGTGGCCCCTTTCTCTCTCTAAGCCCAACTCTACAAATGAAAACATTACCTTCCCCGTTACATGGGACATGACATCAAGGGGTGCAAGTCTCCTTGGCAATGTGCAAGATGACTCCCAAGGATGAGCCTGGCCCTGGCACTGTGGGATCAGCAATGCCCTCCTGACCTAAAGGGGGAAAAGAACTGTAACAAAATAAGGTATCAGTGGCTGAGAGAGCTCAAATAGGGTGGAGAGGCTATTCGGAGGCGACGCTTACACAAGCTTCAGCTAGATATCGCCATTTACCATGGTTTGCCAAACTCCAGCCAAAACCATTCCCGTCAATTCTAAAAAACATCTAGGGCTCTGACATTCTACAAAGGATCCATGCCCTATGATTACTTTTCAGAAACCTACAACCTCCAGAGAGGTTCCCAGGCCAGACAAGTCCTGAAACTCAGAGAGGCCAGCCTCTCCAGAACATCAACTAGTTCCATTCCCCTATTCTATATTATTGAGCAGCCCTCACCAACATGAAAAAGTCAGAATGGGCACAGCCCAATAACCCTAAAGATTGGAAGAAAGGTCAAAGGAGAAGGGGGGGTTATAACAGTGAAGATAGGACTTGACATATGACTGCTGAATCACTGTACTGATATTTCTTTTAGTCTCCAATGTCTTGGAGCAGCTAGAAGGAAAAACCTAAAATTGTGGAACTGTAACCCACACCTGTTACAGTTCTGTTCTATAACTAACTGTTGCAGTATGCTTTGAAATTTTTTACATTGTTTTATTTCATAAAAAATTAAAATATCAATGAATTAAGCATTCGATTTAAAATCTGAAAACGTGGACTACAACTTTAAATGGCAAAGAAAAATTAATGACCTGGAAGATTCTTCAGACACAAGATACCCCACAGACATCAAAAAGTCCACAATGATAATCCCAACAAATAATCTAGAAAAACTGTTCAAAAAATTTTTTTTAAATTACAGGAGGTAGAACCTCAAAAGATACCTTGTATTTAATTAAAACTTCCTGTTCTACAGAAGTTACAGAATCGCTTTTTTAAAGAATGTAAATCTTCCCTGGTTAACTGCAGACTTGGAGGCAAAGATAATGAACTCTATGTTGGGTATGTTGTATTCACAGTTCCAAATGGCATAAAATGGTCATATTTCTCTAGCATCTATGGGATAGGAGCTATAGAATGGAGGGTAAGCATGGGCAAGAGAGCAAGACCTGAGAGTCCTCAGTATGTAAGTAGATGGCACCACTCACTGTCCATGTGAGAGAAGTGAACAGAACGAACCCTGCTGTTCTAAACGCAAACTCTACCTAATCACAGTAGGCTGGTTAGAAAGTAGAAAAACAAATGAATCACAACCTTAAGGATGACAATAGCATCTAAACTTGAAAACTTCCAAGTCATAGGCAACATATAATTCTCACAGAAATGATACTGAAGCAAATAGGTAGGTGGCCCTCTTCAAAATCCTAATGGAAACATCTATTTAAAAATGTCCTACCTCCCCTTCTAGGCTATAAGCTTCTTTGTTGAACCACCCACAGTATCTACGTAGTAAAAAGTCCATCACAAAGCAGAGTTTCAATAAGTATTATCTAAGCTAAATTTAATATAGTGTTATGGAATATCTATGCAGTGCTTTTGGTATTCATTTTTCCAACGTTCTTCTCTTTGAAAACATTACTTCCTTTTTACCTTTTAAACAGACCAGCTTTTAACTTAACATATGACAAATAAACTGCAATGCCACTCAATGAAGACAAAATTAAGCTAAATAAATGTTTAATAATCCCTGCCCACAGATGTTCTAATCAAGGCATATGTGAATCATTCACAGTAAGCAGAGATATTTTACAGGGAAAATTTTCCTTTGGCTTTCTTCATAGTGCATATAATACATTACATTTGCAATTAATAACAAGTATAGTACCCGCTCAGAAGATGAAGATTAAGAAAGAGTAGACCAGAGAAACTGAGCAGGAAGAGATCTTAGATAGATGGTCATTCCCTCTTTTTACATAACAGTCAACACAGTCCAAAGTCATGGAGTCAATTGCTGAAAGGACCCAGGTCCACACTCCAGGCCAAGGCTCCTCTTCCTCTCCTTACCTCCATTGGCTAATTATGAGTTTCTAAATCTCCAAAGTCTAATGGAATGCTAAATTAAAGCCCAGTTCACCATGTAGAGAACTCTTGAGCTTCAAAACAAATGAATATGCCTTTTATTTAAATGAGCCCAGTTTCTAGTACCAATATGGAAAACTTACGAGAGGAAGTAGTTTTAGGGAAGTTGAATAAAGGCCTGGATAAACTTAAGAATAAAAAAAAAGGATTAAAAATAATCTAAGTGGTATGGAAAATAGCAGTGTCTTCTTGATTGAAATTCTGCTTCAAAACTATTTAAAAGGGTAGTAGATATGTAAAAATCCAACCTGATAATATGTCCAAGTACCTTCTGTAAGTTGCCTTTATTAATTATCTTCGTGAATGAAAGAACTGGGATGAAAACTTTCAGCAAAAACTGGAATTCTGCTCTTCTTAAAAAGCCCATAATGAAGCTAGGCAAAAACATTCTAAATGGTAAAAGACAACTGCTTTCAAAGAAACACCCTACCATAAGAAAACAAGACCAATACGATGCAAAAACCCTGGAAAGTACCACGAGTCAAGTGATGTGAGGTAAAAGTAGATTGTACACTAGGTGTGCAATGTGATGCCAGAAGAGGGGTCAGAGCTATATTAAGCATCATGCAAGTAAGTAACAGGTGACAGAGCTCAAAGAGGAAGCTTTTTTACCATGCTAGGAAAACTGCCAGCTCAAGAGAAACAGAAATGAGTAAGACTAAGAAGGGGGTTGTCATTTACAATTATTAAGACAGTGATACGGGAGCTAGCCCAATAACTTAAAATAAGCTGAGGTTTAAGATTTAACTGTGCATAAAACAGTAAGAGTAAACACTGTATTGTTATAGAGTATGAAAAGGAAATTAAAAAGTCAAGTTTCTCAGGGACTGTTTCCTGAATAATTAAACAATGTGAGGGGAAAAAAAACAAAGTAGTTCTACAAAGAGAAAACAAATCTAGGTACAACACACAACAGTGGGTGCATATATAGCAAGAAAATTTGGCATTGAAAAGGCAACAAAAATATCGGGCTTTGCTTTTTTTTTTTTTTTTTTTTTAAATACCATGGTGACAAGTAGGACTGATAGGATCAGGTGCCAATAAGTGAGACACACAGTTTGCTGGTGCTGCAATAGGAAGAAAGGGTAAAGTTCTGAGTCCCTTTTGAAAGATCTGAGAGGGCCTTTTAATACAACTAAAATAACCTCATCACATCAGATGAAGCATTGCATTTTGGACCTTCTTTTTAAATTGTCTTTTAAAACACGAGTGGAGCCTAAATCAACTTTTCCCACTGCCCAGGTATTACTATTGTTTATGTATTTTATATAGAAATGTTTACTAAATGTCATTAGTTATACACAGATAAACCTCTGTAATTTCCCTTCTCTGTAATATATGAAGAATATCTTTTTTTATTAGTACATGAAGATCTAAGCTCCCTCCCCCTTTTTTCTAATGCCTCCGTAATGTGGATGTACCACACACAAGTAGGTTATTGTCAGGTTTTTGCTATTACAATGTTACAATGAACATCCTGGTTCACTTCTCTTGGTATACTTTTTTAAAGTATCTGTTTGCAATTCCTAGAAGTGGAAATTCTGGGTCCAAAGGACATATACCTAATTTTGATATAAAATGCCTAGAAGTTCTTGAAAACCTTGTATCGTTACTTTCTAACCACCATAATATAAGCCAACCTGTTTTCCTCATACTCTCACCAATATTAAAGCTTTTAAAGTGAAAGAAAAGTCCATCTTTAAACACTACCCTAACTGCCATCTCTACCTCAAATTGCCCAGTGCTTTTTCTCTCATACCCCTCATCAAGTCAACTGTAGCCCAGGCTGGGTCACTCCAGAAGGAAAATCCATACTTTCACAAGGATCAACTCTACCGACCTTTCTTCCTGACTCTCTAGGAGAACCTGCATGCAGAGGTGGCCCTTCAGGATTCATTAACAAAACACAGTAAGAAGTACCTCTCATTAACTGTCTCAAAGACAAGACTGGCCAATTAAATCTCACTTAACACAGGAGATGTTAACTTCAGAACTAGGGCAGAAAAAGTGAAAATAAGAAAAGAGGTTAGTTTGACATGGCACAACTTAACCAAAGACAGAAGTGGTATCCTAATGTATCTCTAAATACTTAAAAGTATTTGTACTCTATGCCCCAAATAGGATGTGAGATTAGATTATTTTTTATTCCTTAGGTCACTTGATAGCATAAGTAGCTCCTTATATCAAAACACTTTTGCTGTTATAACATGAAATTCTCAAAAAACACATGTCGATATAGGTGTTAGCTCTTCAACAAGAGAACATTTTAAGAAATATGCTACTATACAGATGTGGAGAAAGAGGCACACTAATCCACTGTTGGTGGGAATGTAAAATGGTACAACCACTGTGGAAAGCAGTTTGATGGTTCCTCAGGAAGCTAAGTATAGAACTGCCATATGATCCAGCAATCCTATTGCTAAGTATCTATTCAGAGGACATGAGGGCAAGGACACAAATGGACATTTGCACATCAATGTTTATAGCAGCATTATTTACAATTGCTAAGAGATGGAAACAGCCCAAATGTCCATCAACAGATGAGTGGCTAAACAAGTTGTGGTAAATAGATAGAATGGGATATTATGCAGCTTTAAGACAGAATAAAGTTATGAAGCATGTAACAACATGGATGGACCCTGAGGACATTATGCTGAGTGAAACTAGCCAGAATCAAAAGGACAAATACTATATCGTCTCACTGATAGGAATATTTTATAAGTTATATATATTTTATTATACATATTATAATAAAAATATTTTTAAATAGTTTAAAATATTAAAAACCTTAATGAGCGAATTTGGAGTTCTTATGCATTATATAGATATCTCCTTTTTAGTTCATGGTGTATTAGAGTGGCTAAAAAGAAGCACCTGAAACTGTAGAACTGTGTTACAGTACCCATGTTTCTTGAAGATGATTGTGTAATGATATAACTTTTGCAATGAGACTGTGTGATTGTGTAAACCTTGTGTCTGATGCTCCTTTTATCTATGGTATGGACAGATGACTAAAAAATATGGAAAAGAAATGAACAAATAATAGAGGGAACAAAGGTTCAAATAAATTGAGTAAATTGAAATACCAATGGTCAATGAAAGGGAGTGGTAAGGTGTATGGCATATATGCCTTTTTTTTTTTTTTCATTTTTTCTTTCTTTTGCCAGAGAGATGCAAATGTTCAAAAAAATGATCATGGCGATGAATATACAACTATGTGATGATACTGTGAGCCACTGATTGTAACCATGACAAGAATTTTAATTAAATTAAAATCTTAATTTTAAGATAAAAATATACTGGGTAGATAGAAATACTAGTGGTCAATGATAGGGAGGGACAGGGAGTATGGGATGTATGAACTATTTCTTTTTTCTTTTTATTTCTTTTTCTGGAGTGATGCAAATGTTCTAAAAAATTATCACAGTGATGAATATACTACTACGTAGTGATATGGCAAGCCATTGATTGTACACCATGCATGGACAGTTTTTAGGTTAAGAATCTCTGTGTTTGCATGTTGTTTGGGTTTGGCAATTAAAAAAAAGCAATTAAAAAATTGCACATCCTTAAAAAGAAAATGCATGTTTGTTTGTTGTTTATAATGAAAAGTTTAAAAAATAAAAAGAAATATGCTAGTCTCCAAATTACTAAAAACCATAATTTACCCGTGACCACTTATAGCAAAAAAACGTCTTCCAGAAGATAATTCAAACATATGGAGTGGCATTTACCTTCAATATATCTAAATAATATTATTATATACTATTTGATTTTCCAGTTTTAAATATTATTAAATGACCTTCTCACTATGACTATCAGGTTTTCATCTTACCATACAATCCCACACCCTATCCTTGGAATACAGTTATATCATGACTGTTGGTCAAATTAATGTTCAGAGATTACATTATTATGATCATTAAACATTACTCACTGCTGAGCCATATAGTATTATATGATTAATTTTTTTTCAATTTTTAATACTTTTTTTGTTCAAGAATATAATCACACCTTAGAAAACTGAGCAAGCAAGAAACCCATGCAGAGTCAACAGAGTGCAGAGAGATGAAACAAGGTCACAGATGTTTGGAGATGCAGAAGGAGGGCATCCCCGGAAATGTCAGAAGCTTGGGAGATCCATTTAAAATCAGAAGCCAGGACAGAAGAACAGCAGACGTCATTAGTGCCTTCCCATGTGACAGAGAAACCCCAGACATGATCGGCTTTTCCTGAGTGGAGGTAAAGTATACCTTTCCTGACCCACATGACAGACACCAGATTAATCACAATCTGAAACCAGGAGACTGGGTCTACAGGAAATGACACCAATGAAAGGCAGCTCAAGAACTTCATTAAGGGCGGGCCACGGTAGCTCAGCAGGCAGACTTCTGGCCTGCCATGCTGGAGACCTGGATTCAATTCCTGGTGCCTGCCCATGAGAAAAAAAAAGAACCTTATTAAACAGGAACCTACCTACTAAGCACTCCGAACTTCTGAGACTCCAAATTACAGGGTGTTGAACTGTGGGCCCACATGAAAATAGCTCCATTACAGTACTGGCCTTGTTCTAATTCTGGAGACTTAATAACCAAATTAGCCAGGAAATGACACAGATGAATGTCACAAGATAGGCTCAAGAACAGACAATTTTGTTTGTCTCCAAGCCACTGAAAGGCTGGATCCAGTGCTTCTTCTTGATTGAATTTCAGAACTGAGTCCCTGCCACCATTGTGAAATGATGTAATGATTATGCCATGCAAGTTAATGAGCAGCATTACCCAGCTGTTGGATAATGTTAGCAGAGCTTCCCCAGGAAGAGTTCATCCAGAAGCTCTGTTTCTCCACCTTCACAGGGCTGCCTGTAGCCTAAGCTCCAGCACTAAAGAGGCTCCAAGGATTCCTATCTCCTTATATCCTACACTGCAGCCCAGACTCAAGACACATTATAGGGATCCTTGAACCAGCAGCACCACTGAAGACCTTAGGCACTGACCAAAGAGGACAGGCTGCCAAGCAAAGGCAGCATCACACTTTGACTTCATTCTACTGTCATCACTACTGAACTTCTAGGGATATATTTGATGTTGAACAAAGGATGGGTTTTGATATATGATCCAATGTGAGATAATGGTTTAACATTCACAGTATTAATTGGCAGATAGATCTGTTTGAGCTCAGTATTTTCTTCATATTGAAGCAATTTTTTATTCCATGGCTTATCTCTGCATTTCTGTATATTACTATAAGGGAAGAGGCAAGAAGGCAAGAATATTTTTTTGTTGTTTAACTGCCCTTTTATATCTTTACCACCTGGACTGGTGCCTAGCCCATTATTGGTGCTGGAATTTGAGAGTATCCACTTAATATAGCTCTTTTCCCCACTGCATTTCTGAATTTAAAGGAACACAAATGACAGTTGAATAGATATCAGATACATATTTTTTTCAGAGAACGCAGATTCGTTACGCAGAAACAAAGAGTTCCCTAATATGATACCACTGCATCAAGCCAAAGTCTCCACAAAGTCAAGGAAGGGCTGGGCAACCACAAGCCTGACTCTGAGTGGCAGGAAATGTTCTAAACAACATGTTAAGACCCAAATGAGGAAGGAAAAATGTCTTCTTCATAGTGGCTATTTAAGAGATGTAGAGGGAGAGCCTAACCTATGCATTTACCCATCCTAAGGACACCAAAGACATAAGTCACCAATGTAGCTTTGTTGACAGTCTGTAATACATATTACAACATATTTCTGAATCAATGGCTGAATGATTTGGAAGCATTAAAAACTTCAACTTCCCCCCCCCAAAAAAAGAAACCCATGTATATATTATTAATTTATTCCTCAACTTCTGATAGAATTGTCTCAATATGTTTAACCTCATCAAGTCGAATATTGTATTTGAATGTTTTCCCTAGCTAATTTACCTTTTTCACTCTTTTACATGATTAGGCGGCATGCATTTCATAAGCACACATTGGTTGGATGGTAAAGGAAAGTGGCCCATGTATATGGTAGTGAACAGAAAGAAGCCAAAATAGGCACCAATACGTGACCGCAATTTGCGCAGGAATAATTAACAGCTTTTATGTTAAAAAAAAAAACGACCACTAACATTGCTTTAAAAGAAATGGAGACTAGGTAGTTTTCCGAAGAGCAGATATAGATGGCTAAAAAGCATATGAAAAGTTGCTTCATTGGCTATAAGAGAAATGCAAATTATGACGACAATGAGATATCACCTCGCACCTATCAGAATGGCTATTGTTAAACAAACAGGAAACTATAAATGTTGGAGAGAATGTGGAGAAATTGAAACACATTCACTATTGGTGGGAATATAAAATGGTCCAGCCACAATGGAAATCAGTTTGGCAATTCCTCAGAAAACTAAATATTGAGTTGCCCTATGGTCTGGCAATACCAATACTCTGTATATACCCAGAAGAGTTGACAGCAGTGACCCAAGCAGACATTTGCACACTGATGTTCACAGTGGCACTATTCACAATTGCCAAGAGATGGAAACAATCCAGGAGCCCATCAATAGACAAGTGGATAAACAAAATGTGTTATATATATACAATGGAATATTATGCAGCATTTAGACAAAATGATGTCCCAAAACATATGACAACATGGGTGAACCTTGAAGACATAATGCTGAGTGAAATAAGTCAGACACAATAGGACATATACTATATGATTCCATTATTATGACTCTGATAAAACTGCCAGTGTTTTGGAGCAGCTAGAAGGAAAAATCTGAGTTAAGCGTATAGTAGCCCATGACGAACCCTGGGAACTGTTCTGTAGCTGCTTGTTGAAGTGTGCTTTGAAAACTATTGCTTTTTTCTTTTCTTTGTATACACATATTATATTTTAACTAAAAAACAGTTTAAAAAACTACAGGCAATTATAGTAATATTACATAAAATAAATTATTAAAATTAAAAATTTGAAAGTATTTAGTAACAGCTCACTACTATAGCAAAGTTGATATTTATGCTAGCTTTTTACTTGATACTTTGAGAATGCACACAATTTTGATAGTTAATCAAATGGTATTTTAGATACTGTTTAATATTTAGAATTCAAGCAACTCCGATATCTGTATTTATAGATTTTTTCCTTCCTTGCTTTAATTTTAAATTGTTTTATGAAACATATTGTACAGACAGGCTTTATGATTACTTAGGTATATATTTTTTATAAACCTATGGATAAGATAAGATATCCATTTTAGATGGTTAAGATTTCCATATGTTAACTGTAAAAATATTTGTATATTCATATTTTCCTGAAATAAGGAAAATATTTAGTAACATAGGTCATCACTATAGTAGTGCAAATATTTATAAGAACTTTCTACTTACTATTTTGAGAACATTCACAGTTTTGATAGCTGATCAAATAGTATCTTAGTTTTTAATACTTAGGATTGTAAGAACTTTGCTATCCAAATATGTAGACTTTTTTCCTTGCTGCCTTAATTTTAAATTGGCTTATGAAACTTACTGTGCAAACACAGGTTTTACAATGATTATATGGACACTTCATTTAAATATGTCTATGGTTAAGCTAACTAAGATATACATTCTTGGTGGTTCTAAGTGTATTGTTGGTTTTCTTAAATAAAAAATATGTAAAAAAAATTAAAAATAAAAGAAATGAAAGCACTCAACATCAGCATTATCTAGAAGATAAAACTGAAGACTGAAAGGTCACATGCTGGAGAAGAACTGAGGACTGCAAAGAATTCTTAGTACCCAGCTACAACTACCTCCTGCTACTCAGCTTCACAAAGTTACTCAGTCTCAGAGCTCCCCTTCCCCAAAAGAAGAGAGCTCCTTTCCAAGAACAGAGTTCTCACAATAAAATAAATCCTGAATTCTAGTGGTTAGAAAAGTAGGCTCATTAGTTTGAGTTTCAGCTAAATCATTTACTTGCCATATGGTCTTGGGTAGGTTATAGTTACTTAACCTTTCTGTGCCTTTGTTTCCGCAATGTAAAAAAGGAGTAGTATTAACTATGTCACAGAATTAAGGAAAGGCTCAGTATTTGCTGTTATCATTACTATTACAAAGCTGAAATCACATCTCTTCCATCTTGAGAGGAGTTAAATATAGAACTTTTTACTTTCAATATGCTTAAGTCCTTATATTGATATTGGCAATTGCTAATGAAATGATGATTAATCTATAAAATGGCATTCAGTCCAATTTCCATGCAGGTGTAGCCCCTTCCCAATTTTTAAAATTCCTATTTCCCCTTTTTGTTCACAAATTATCAACAGCAGCAGCTAGCCGATATTGAAGCATTTATAACGGGCTGAGCTAAGGAGTTCTAAACCTTACATGTACTGATTCATTGTTCACAACAAAGTTTATTACAAAGTCACGTTATGTACACTGTCCAGGGTCACATAGCCAGGAAACTGTAGAGCCAAGATTTGAACCCAAGCGTGGTTACTATCCTATATCATCTCTCTTTCGAGACCACAGAAGTTTTGGAGAAGGGTGTAACACACTGACTTGTTTTTTCAAGGAAGATTAACTCCAGCAACAATGCAGAGCACAAAGTACACAGGGAGATGATGAGAGGGATGCTAACAGGGGCTTGGGGCAGAAGGACAGGTAAGAGCTGATGGGCAGCAGAAGGGCTGGAGAGGAAGCTACATTTCAATTAGATTTCTAAGATCTAAAAGATCTTGAGGCTCAAGGGATTGAGAAAACCTTCTCGACCAAAAGGGGGAAGAGTGAAATGAGACAAAGTGTCAATGGCTGAGAGATTCCAAACAGAGTCGAGAGGTTATCCTGAAGGTTATTCTTATGCATTAAGTAGATATCACTACTTCAAGATGTAGTGGAGAGGCTGTAGGGAACTGCCTGAAAATGTAGAGCTGTGTTCCAGTACATTTGATGATGACTGAACAATGATATAGCTTTCACAATGTGACTCTGTGATTGTGAAAACTTTGTGTCTGATGCTCCTTTTATCTACCTTGTCAACAGATGAGTAGAACATATGGAATAAAAATTAAATAATAGGGGGAACAAATGTTAAAATAGATTTAGTTTGAAATGCTAGTGGGATCAGTAAGGGGTATGGCATGTAAATTTTTTTTTTCTTCTGTTTGTTATATTTTTCTGTTGTCTTTTTATTTCTTCTTCTGAATTGATGCTAATGTTCTGGGAAATGATCATGATGATGAATATGCAACTATGTGATGATACTGTGAATTGCTGAGTACATGTGTTGGGAATGTTTGTGTTTCTTGTAATTTTTTTTAATTAATAAAAAATTAAAAAGAAAAAAAAGATCTTGATGCTTAACTGTACGAGAGAGGGAGGGTGGAGTCAGGAATATCTGATGTTTCCAATCTTGTAGATGAAGAAGAAGACAATACTGTTCTAACAAAAATAACAAGGAGGGCGGTGCAATGGTGGCTTAGCAGGTAGAATTCTCACCTGCCATGCCAGAGACCCGGGTTTGATTTCCAGTGCCTGCCCATGTAAAAATAAATAAATAGATAGATAGATTAAAAGGAAGGCAGTAGGAAGAGACATGGGAGGGAAGAAAAGAGCAAAATGGAGCATATTAAGTTTAAAGTGATAAAATATCAAATAACTATCTAATAGACAACATTCAGGAAGTGTCACACATTTTTACCTAGCCCTACTTCCTTTAAACTATAGAATAGGGGGGCAGGCCACGGTGGCTCAGCAGGCAGAGTCCTTGCCTGCCAAGCTGGAGACCCAGGTTCGATTCCTGGTGCCTGTCCATGCGAAAAAAATAAAAGGTTCTAATAAATGATAAATGAATGAATAAAATACAACTTCAGATTTGTACTAGTATAGTCTAAGGAATTACTTAATGATTAACTGACAGATCCCTCAATTAAACCCTTTTCCACTGATGAGTAAGGGAGGTTTTACGGTATGGTTAGGCTAGGGCATTCAGCAAACTTGGGTTTGAGGCCCAGTTCCTCAAATTTATCTTCCTGAGTAAGTTATCTAGTCTTAACTACTCAAGTTGGGGAAGTCTGTTAGAAATATAGAAACTGGGACCCTTCCAGAATAATAGAATGAGAATTTACATTTTTAACAAGATTCCCCTAGTGATTAGTATGTGCACATTCAAGTTTGAAAAGCACCAGTCTAGAGGAAGTAAAATGTTCTCTAAGCCTTTTTTTTTTTGACCCCATTTATAAAAGTGAGGATAATCTATTTACCTCACAGGATGTATTTATCAAGCTTCTACTAAGAGAGGAGTCTTAAATATGTTACTTCATTTTATCCTTTCAACAACCCTACTGTACAAGCATTTGTTCCACTATGAAGATGAGGATACTGAGAGGCTGAGGCATTTTCCAAGACAAAACTGCAGGTAAGTAGTAGAGCCACTACTCCTCGTTTCACCAGGACATATTTTGCTTCCCCATTAACCCCAATAATGCATATGAAAAGTACCATGAAAGGTACAAAACATGTTTGTGAGAAGGGAAGGAAAGAATTCTTGTACTTATAGAGAGCCTAAACAAGAATTTAAAATAAGGTTAAGTATCAATCAACAAAATTAATTAGAAAACTGCAGTCATACAAGTTTAAATGACTTGGCTATGCTTAATCTGAATTGGTTTTCAGATGAGGATATGGCATTAAATTAACAGTACTTATCTCAACAGTTGTCCTAAATAGTAAGCAGCTCAAGAAGCAGAAAATAATACTGGCAAATAAAGTAGGTAAACTTTTTGAATAAGATACAAATATGTTATCTGGCTATACTATAGGCTCTCTAAGGATAGAAATTCAGGCAAGGCAAGGCAAGTCCTCAGTGTGTCTGACCAATTACAGGAGACATTTCATATAATGCAGAAATTTCAAGGTTTTCTTTCAGTTATTATTTGTGAAAATATTCCAGGAAATATACAAAATCAACATTTAAAACCACAAGTTTCAACAGATAACAAAGTACTAGTTCCAAATAAATCTTAACCTATGTGAATCACTGTATTAATAATTGTCGAAATTTCACTCAAACCCCAGAATAATTGGCACGGTACATTCATGACACATTCTTCCTCTCTACCGCCAGACTGGTCTGCTTTCATTTTCTGAAACACACAATCTTTCTCCTTCCTCAAGGCCTTTGAAACAGCTATTTCTTCTGCCTAATCCTGACTGCTCTGTTCTATAAATAGCCTGTGTTGTCTTATCATTTACAGTGTGTCTTAAATGTCACTTTCTCAGGGACCTTTCTAATGTCCTGAAGAACACATCCCCACATACCTCAAAGTATTCTCAACCTCAGCTTATTGTCTGTTTCCTTGTAGGTCTTACCTAAAGTATAATTTTGTCTGTTTCATTCTCCCCTCTCAATAAAATTCAAGTTCTAAGAAGGTAGGAGCCTTATCTGCCTTGTTCTTTATTTCATTTAGCCCAGTACCTGGCATATAAGGGTGCTCAATAAAATACTGGCTAAATGAAAAATGTGAATGGGAGTCAGATACTTTAGTTCTAGACAATGGAACCTGGAAATAAGAGAGTGCCTGTCTCTCAGAAAGCTCAAAGTCTAGAGGGAACATAGACAAGCAAACAATTACCAAACAGTAAAATAAATGAGTGATACAGTAAGAGTTACCCAGAGGGCTCTAAAGAAGCACAACAACGAAGATGTTCCTAATCCAGGAGGGCGGGGAAGGCAAAGGGTATCTTTAGGAGGTGGTGCTGCCCGCTGACACTAAGGGAAGATTAGAATTTTGTTTATACACGGCCTACAGTGAGGTTTTCTTCAAACATATGAAATAAAATGGCCCTCAGAGTTCAATTCTGAGTCTAAGACATAATGACTGAGGACAGTGGTGCAAGTCATTTGAAAAAGCAAGCTTGATTTTCCATGTAGCGAGATTCAAGTGTAGCCAGACTGAAAGTATACATACATGTATAGTAAGAAGGTATCTAACAGAAGCTTTGAAAAGCCAGCAAGAACTGGCAGAAACTCTCTCTCCAGTCAACACAGCAAGCAAACTCACCACCCTCCTCCTGTCTACGTGGGACATGACTCCCAGGGATGTGGACCCTCCTGGCAACGTGGGATAGAAATCCTAGAAGGAGCTGAGACTTAGCATCAAGGGATTGAGAAAAACCCTAGAATGAACTGAGACTCAGCATCAAGGGATTGAGAAAACCTTCTCTACCAAAAGGGGGAAGAGTGAAATGAGACAGTGTCAATGGCTGAGAGATTTCAAACAGAGTCGAGAGGTTATCATGGAGGTTATTCTTATGCATTTAGTAGATATCACCTTGTTAGTCAAGATGTAATGGAGAGGCTGGAGGGAACTGCCTGAAAATGTAGAGCTGTGTTCCTGTAGCCATGTTTCTTGATGATGATTGTATAATGATACAGCTTTCACAATGTGACTGTGTGACTGCGAAGACCCTGTGTCTGATGCTCCTTTTACCTACCTTATCAACAGACGAGTAAAACATATGGAATAAAAATAAATAATAGGGGGAACAAATGTTAAAATAAATTTAGATTGAAATGCTAGTGATAAATGAAAGCGAGGGGTAAGGGTTATGGTATGTATGAATTTTTTTCTGTTTTCTTTTTCTTTTTCTGAATAGATGCAAATGTTCTAAGAAATTATCATAGCGAATATGCAACTATGTGTTGATATTGTGAATTACTGATTACGTATGTAGAATGGAATGACCAAAAGTTAAGAAGTTTGCGTTTGTTTGGTGTTTTTTGGTATTTTTTAAAAAATTAAAAAATTAAAAAAAAAAAAGAACGGCAGAAACATCTTTCTCAGGCTTACAGAAAACAAAGGATTTCAGTAACAGGGCAAGCCCAGAATCAAGAAAAAGGCTTCTGAAGAGCTGCAGGATCTTGGGGCATTCTGGCTGCCCACCTACAACCCCTTGCTAGTTTGGCGTGGAGCCACTGCGTTCCCAGTGTGAATCCCTGGTCTCAGCTCCAGAAGGAGCAGAATGGATCCTTGCGCACATGCCAGGAGAATGCAGGTCTGGCCTAATCCATCTGGTGGTGGCTTGAGGATCTCATCATCCTAGAACTTGCCCTATGGAGAAGCAGCTCAGAGCTCTACTACACCATGGAAAAGCAGTCAAATGGCTGCCTGGGGCAAAGGATTGTTGGCTATAGGACAAACAGTGCAGTGCACAGGACCAGGAGAAAACTGTTTCCTGGGGAAGAGGAGACATTTCTATTTGTGTAAACCAGGGAATTTCTAATGCCACAAGTGTATCCTCTAGACAAGGCCTGGCACAGAAAGGATCAGGGAGGCCTCTACACTTTGGCCCTAGAGCTATTCTCATCCAACCCCATTGTATGGTTAATCCCTGAAGGAGAACATTTGCACAGATCAATCTGCAAAAACTGGGAAAGGTGTTTTTTTCCTTTTTTTTTTTTTCATTAGTTCCTAGCACTCAAGGAAAACTAGGTCATAACACTAGCTGGATACAGGCTTAAGGATCAGACACCACAGAGTCCAAATTTCAGTGATCATGTATTAAAATACCATTATGTCCAGCTTTCAACAAAAAGTTAAAGAAACAACAACAACAAAAAACAAAGAAAAACAGGAAGTGATGGCCGAGACAATGGTGATTAAATTAGAAACCATCAAAACCCAGACATACTAAAGACTTTTTAAAAAATGGTCCTACACTATAACGAGGAGGGGCCAAGATGGCAGCTTAGCAATGTGTGCATTTTAGTTCGTCCTCCAGAACAACTACTAAATAACCAGAAACAGTACAGAATAGCTCCCAGAGCTACGTCAGTGACCGGACACACAGTGTAACCCAGTCTGGACCAGCTGGATGGGCTGTGAGCCTCCCCAAAACCGTGAGTTCCCCAAGCAGCGCCCAGCGCCCCTCCCCCACAGGTAGCTTCCCAGAGAGAAAGGAAAGAGACTCTAAACCTGGTCAAGGCGGAGGTCGCTCATTGGGCTCACGGAAAAAGAGGAAAGGGGCGGAAACGGAAGTTTTAGTGGCTGTGTTTCTACGGGAGTCTTGGCAGCCTCTGGATTCAACGGCGGGGACTTCTCAGGCTGCAACTGCCCCAGGCATAGGCAGAAATGGGCTGCTTTCAGGGCTGTCTCCCACCTGTGCCTTCCCCAGGGGCGGGGTGAAGCCCAACTCAGGTGGAATCCCTCCATCAAGGAATTCAGACCCCAGGGCTTGGCAATTTGAAGCCATTAAAACCAGCCTACAACCTCTCCTCTGTCTCCACCACCCCCCCAGCAGGGAGAGTCTTCCAAACTTAAAGGAGCCATAACATCTCTTGCTGGTGCAACCCCCAGGCAGACAAGCGCCACATACTGGGCAGGATTAGAAAAACAGAGCCCAGAGACTTCACAGGAAAGCCTTTGAACTTGCTGGGTCTCACCCTCAGGGAAAACTGACACAGGTGACTCCTTCCCCTTGATAGGAGGCCAGTTTAGTTCGGAAAACCCAGCTGGAGTCTCTAATACCTATGTAGATCCTCCTAAAGGTGGGGGGAAAAATTCAAAATCCTTTCCTGTTGAAAGCACTTCAAAGGATAGGAATACAAGGGAACTTCCTTAAAATGATAAAGGGAATATATGAAAAACCCACAGCTAATATCATCCTCAATGGGGAAAAACTGAAAACTTTCCCCCTAAGATCAGGAACAAGACAAGGATGTCCACTATCACCACTGTTATTCAACATTGTGTATGGAAGTTCTAGCAAGAGCAATTAGACAAGAAAAAGAAATACAAGGCATCAAAATTGGAAAGGAAGAAGTAAAACTATCACTGCTTGCAGATGATATGATACTATATGTCGAAAACCCTGAAAAATCCACAGCAAAACTACTAGAGCTAATAAAGGAGTACAGCAAAGTGGCAGGGTACAAGATCAACATTCAAAAATCTGTAGTGTTTCTATACACTAGTAATGAACAATCTGAGGAGGAAATCAAGAAACAAATTCCATTTACAATCGCAACTAAAAGAATAAAATACTTAGGAATAAATTTAACTAGAGACAAAAGACCGATACAAAGAAAACTACAAGAAACTGTTAAAAGAAATCACAGAAGACCTAAACAGATGGAAGGGCATACCGTGTTCAGGGATTGGAAGACTAAATATAGTTAAGATGTCAATTCTACTTAAATTGATTTACAGATTCAACGCAATACCAATCAAAATCCCAACAACTTACTTTTCAGAAATAGAAAAACCAATAAGCAAATTTATCTGGAAGGGCAGGGTGCCCCAAATTGCTAAAAGTATCTTGAGGAAAAAAAACGAAGTTGGAGGTCTCACGCTGCCTGACTTTAAGGCATATTATGAAGCCACAGTGGTCAAAACAGCATGGTACTGGCATAAAGACAGATATAATGACCAAAGGAATCGAACAGAGTGTTCAGATATAGACCCTCTCATCTATGGACACCTGATCTTTGATAAGGCAGTCAAGCCAACTCACCTGGGACAGAACAGTCTCTTCAATAAATGGTGCCTAAAAGAACTGGATATCCATATGCAAAAGAATGAAAGAAGACCCGTATCTCACACCCTATACAAAAGATAACACAAAATCAATGAACGATCTAAACATCAGGTCTAAGACCATAGTACAGTTAGAGGAAAATGTAGGAAAATATCTTATAAATCTTAAAATTGGAGGCAGTTTTACAGACCTTATACCTTAAGCAAGAGCACTGAAGAAAGAAAGAAAGAAATAAGAACTCCTCAAAATTAAACACTTTTGCACATCAAAGAACTTCATCAAGAAAGTAGAAAGACAGCCTACACAATGGGAGACAATTTTTGGAAACGACACATCAGATAAAGGTCTAGTATCCAGAATTTATAAAGAGATTGTTCAACTCAACAACAAAGACAGCCAATCCAATTACAAAATGGGAAAAAGACTTGAACAGACACTTCTCAGAAGAGGAAATACAAATGGCCAAAAGGCACATGAAGAGATGTTCAACATCCCTGGCCATTACAGAAATGCAAATCAAAACCACAATGAGATATCATCTCACACCCACCAGAATGGTCATGATCAACAAAACAGAAAATGAAAGGTGCTGGAGAGAATGTGTAGAAAGAGGCACACTTATTCACCGTTGGTGGGAATGTCAAATGGTGCAACCACTGTGGAAGGCAGTTTGGCTGTTCCTCAAAAAGCTGAATATAGAATTGCCATATGACCCAGCAATACCACTGCTAGGTATCTACTCAGAGGACATAAGGGCAAAGACACAAACGGACATTTGCACACCAATGTTAATAGCAGCATTATTTACAATTGCAAGGAGATGGAAACAGCCAAAATGTCCATCAACAGATGAGTGGCTAAACCAAACTGTAGTATATACATACGATGGAATATTATGCAGCTTTAAGACAGAATAAACTTATGAAGTATGTAACACTATGGATGGACCTTCAGAATGTTATGCTGAGTGAGACTAGCCAAAAACTAAAGGACAAATACTGTATGGTCTCACTGATATGAATCGACATTAGTGAATAAACTTGGAATATGTCACTGGTAACAGAGATCATCAGGAGATAGAAATAGGGTAAGATATTGGGTAATCGGAGCTGAAGGGATACAGACTGTGCAACAGGACTGGATACAAAAACTCAGAAATGGACAGCACAATACTACCTAACTGTAATATAATTATGTTAAAACACTGAATGAAGCTGCATGTGAGAATGATAGAGGGATGAGGGCTGGGGACATAAATGAAATCGAAAGAAAGATAGATGTTAAAGACTCAGATGGTATAATCTAGGAATGCCTAGAGTGTATAACAATAGTGAAATGTACAAAGTACAATTTTAAAAATGTTTTTGCATGAGGAAGAATAAAGGAATGTCATTATTGCAGGGTACTGAAAATAGATGGTAATTAATATTTTAAAATGTCACCTTATGTGTGAGACTAAAACAAAAAATGTTTATTTGTTACAAAATTTATATTTTGACTAGAGCATTTCCTAATATAACATATGTAGATAGTTTGATTGAACGTCATAAGTACTTGGAATCTCAGGTAGGACATGAGATTTTGTTGGTCTGTCCAGAGTGATGCCCCGAGGAATCCCAGAGTGATTGATCAGTGAGTGGAAAAGTATTTGCAAGCTCCTTTCAGCGAATGGTGAGTGGGGAGAAATTCAACTTTCCCAAGTCGAATTCTTGATATTCTCACAAGCAGTGTGGACAACCAAAGCTATAGGCTGAGCCCCCAGTCTTGGGGTTTGTTCATATGAAACTTAACCCCACAAAGGATAGGTCAAGTCTACTTAAAATTTAGGTCTAAGAGTCACCCCCAAGAGAGCCTCTTTTGTTGCTCAGATGTGGCCTCTCTCTCCAGCCAACATGACGAGCAGTCTCACCACCCTCCCCCTCTCTGTGTGGGACATGACTCCCAGGGGTGTGGACCTTCCTGGCATTGTGGGACAGAGATCCTGGAATGAGCTGAGACTCAGCATCAAGGGACTGAGAAAAACCCTAGAATGAGCTGAGAATTAACACCAAGGGATTTAGAGAACCTTCTTGACCAAAAGGGGGAAGAGGGAAATGAGACTAAGTGTCAATGGCTGAGAGATTCCAAACAGAGTTGAGATGTTATCCTGGAGGTTATCCTTACGCATTAAGTAGATAGCACCTTGTTGTTCAAGATGTAGTGGAGAGGATGGAGGGAACTGCCTGAAAATGTAGAGCTGTGTCCCAGTAGCCATGTTTCTTGATGATGACTGAACAATGATACAGCTTTCACTATGTGACTGTGTGACTGTGGAAACCTTGTGTCTGATGCTCCTTTTATCTACCATATGAACAGACGAATAGAACATACGGAAAAAAATAAATAATGGGGGAAAAATGTTAAAATAAATTTAGTTTGAAATGCTAGTGGTAAATGAAAGCGAAGGGTAAGGGGTATGGTATGTATAACCTTTTTTTCTCTATCATTGTTTCATTTCTTTTCCTGTTGTATTTTTATTTCTTTTTCTAAATCGATGCAAATGTTCTAAGAAATGATGAATATGCAACTATGTGATGATATTGAGAATTGCTGACTGTATATATCGAATGGAATGATTTGTTAATATTTTTGTTTGTTTGTTGTTAATTTTTTTAATTAATAAAAAAAGAAAAAGGCAAAAAAAAAATTGTCCTAAATATGTTGAAAGGGCTAAAGGAAAACACAGACAAAAATGTAAAGGAAATTAGGAAAATAGATGAACACAAAGGGAATAAACATAAACAGACAAGTGGAAATGGTGAAAAGGAACCAAACAGAGGTAAAGATCATAGTAATAGAAATTAAAAATTCCCTAGAGGTTTCAACAGCAGATTGGAGCTGGCAAAAGAAAGAATCAGTGAACTTGAAGATACGACACTTGAAATCATCCAATCTGAGAAGGAAGGAAGAATGAAGAAAAGTGAACAAAGTTCTTGATGATGATTGAACAATGATAAAGCTTTCACAATGAGACTCTGTGAATGTGAAAACCTTATGTCTGATGCTCCTTTTAGCTACTATATCAACAGAAGAGTAGAACATATGGAATAAAAATAAATAATAGGGAACAAATGTTAAAATAAATTCAGTTTGAAATGCTAGTGGTAAATGAAAGTGAGGGGTAAGGGGTATGTTATGTATAGTCTTTTTTTTCTCTATTACCATTTTATTTCTTTTTCTGTTGCCTTTTTATTTCTTTTTCTAAATCGATGCAAATGTTCTAAGAAATGATAAATATGCAACTATGTGATGATATTAAGAATTACCGATTGTATATGTAGAATGGAATGATATCTAAATGTTTTGTTTGTTAATTTTTTTAATTAATAAAAAAAGTTAAAAAAAAAAGAATAAATCATTAGTCAAAAAAAAAAGTGAACAAAGTCAGAGGAACCTGTGGGACACTATCAAACATATCAATATATACATTGTGGGAGTCCCAGAAAGAACAGAGAAAAGGGCAGAGAGAATAGTTGAAGTAGTGGCTGAACACTTTCCAAATTAAACAAAGAGTAGTGAATATACACATTCAAGATGCTCAATGAATTCCAAGATAAACCCAAATAGACCCATGCCATGGCATATTATAATCACACTGCTGAAGGCCAAAGATAATAAGAAAATCCTGAAGATCACAAGAAAGATGCAACATGTTACAAGGGAACCTCAATAAGAGTAAGTGCCAATTTCTTATTGGCAAAAATTTCATATCCAGCAAAATTGCCTTTCAAAAATGAGGAAGAGATTAAAACATTCCTAGATAAACAAAGCTGAGGGAATTGGCATCACCAGACTAGCCCTAAAAGAAATGTTAAAGAGATTTCTGTACTTGAAAAGCAAAGATGATAGACAACAGATTGAAGTCATCAGAAGAAATAAAGAGCTCTGGTAGGGGTACTGATACGGGTAAATATAAATGCCAGTACCAATTCCTACAGGCTTTAAAAGACAAATGCATAAAATATAATGATAGATGCATGGTTTTGGACTCAACTGTATAAACGTGCAATCTGTCATAATAATTACCTAAAGATGCGGGGATGGAATAGTACAAAAACATAGTTGTGTTTACTACTGAAGTTAATTTGGTAGCAAAGTAAATGTTACTGTTACAGATTTTGGATGTTAAATGTATGGCCCATTATAAATATCAGAGAATATACCAGAGAAAATATCAGAGGATATGCAAGCTCTTAGAGACAGAAATTAAGCATACAGGTTGCCTAGAATTGGGAAGCAGTGGGAATGGGGAGTTAACATATAATGGGTATAGGGTTTCTGTTTGGGGAGATGGGAAGGTCTTAGTAATGGAAGGTGGTGAGGTACCACAATATTGTGAATGTGATTAATCCCTTTGAATGTTATGCTTGGGAGTGGTAGAGATGGGAAAAGTTTATATGGTACGTATGTTCCTATAATTTTAAAAAAGAAAACAAAAGATGATTATGAAATGCCATATATGGTCAAAATACAGGACTATAAGCTTTGTATCAATGTTAAATTGAACTTGCTAACTAAGATGAATACATAAGTGGATAGATGTCCTTGTTCTTAGGTAGTATTAAGTGTTCTAAGGAGCATGACACATATAAGTTACACTCACGTGTTCAGCAAATGTGTTGATAATTAGATGGATAGAATGACACAGCAAATGTGGCAAAAAAAAATTAAAACTGGTGAAAGAGGGCAGCAAATGGTGGTGCAGTGGCAGAGTTCTTGCCTGCCATGCTGGAGACCTGGGTTTGATTCCCAGTGCCTGCCCATGCCAAAAAAAACCTGGTGAATGTGAGTTATCTGGGGGTGGGCAGGGGTATGTTGGAGTTCTCTGTATGGGGTTTGTATTATTTTTGTAACCATTCTTTAAGTTCAAACATATTACAAAATACCTTAAAAACAAAAGAAAGAGAGGGAAAAGAAAAGAAACAAGGTATCTAACAGAAAGGGCCAGCTCTGCAAACAAGGAAAAGTTAAAGAGAGAAGCCTAGCAGGGGTCATAAAAGCAAACGTAAATGGGCAGGGGAAAAGAAGTCTCGCCCACGGACATGAGTTTTTGGGTCAGAATGAACCTCTCTACTATGCGATGGTGGCATTATCAGGGTACGTCAGGCCAGTAAATTCTTGATTCATCTCATTGCTTTTGTTCCGATTTCTTCTCAAACAGCCTTCTTGTTATGGTATGGGCTCCTAGCTATGTCTGCCTATATAGAGGGAATAAATACAAGGCACACACCAAAAATTATATACTGGCTTTCCAAGTATACCTTTCCATCTCATGAGTTTAGTTAATCTCAGGCCAGGGAGGTGAACATGCTGTTATTTCACCAACTAAATAGCTGGGCAGTGGGAGAGACAAAGACGAAGTCAGCTTGACCTCAAATAGAGAAAAGGAAAAGAATTTAAGAGAAATATTTGGCATGGACCTGAGAAATATAGGAGTTAGGAAAGGGGACAAACCAAGGATGATTCCGAGGTTTTTGGCTTGAATTATTTGGGGATGGTAATACCATTCAGAAAGAAAGAAATAAGGGGCATAAGGCTTGTAGAAAGATGTTTCATTTAGGATACACTGAATCTGAGTCTCTGGAGGGTAGCTAAGTAGAGATGTCCAGTAGGCATTTGGCCACATCTTAGTTTGCTAGGGCTGATAAACAAATACCACAGTTTGGGAGGCTAGAAGTCCAAAACCAAGTATTGGCAGGCCATGATTTCTCCAAAATCCACAATGTTCTGGTGGTGGCTTAACAGCAATCCATATTTCAAATTCCGCCACCATCACATGGCCGTTTGTCTTCTGTCTCCTACCACTACTGTGTCCAATTTCCTCTTCTAAGGTGTCCAATTTTACTGGTTTAAGGCCCACACTGATTCAGTCTGGCCTCACCTTAACCAATAACATTTTCAAAGATCCTATTATCAAATGGGCTCACACCCACAGGACCAATGATTAGGACTTGACCTGTTCTTTGAGACAGACGTGATTCAATACATAACACCATCCAAAAATGGAAGCTCAAGAAGTTTAGTATTTTAATTTTGGAGACACAAGTATTCAGGTGCTATAATTATGGAGCCTTCAGTAGAACCAATATTAAAAGGAGGGAAGAGGAGGAGAAACCCGCAGGAAGGCTGAGGAGAAAGAAATAGATATGGGTACCTAGAACTGTTCTCTAATGACATTATCATTCAATGTCGGCTTTCAACAAGTAAATGTGCAATTTTTCACAGGGAAAATAAAAAAACCAATTTACTTATAGTGAAGTTATTTATAGTATTGTAGAATACTATAACATGTATTTTATAGTATTGTAGAATATACTATAAATTTATAGTATTGTAGAATACTACAAAATGACTTCCTGGGACAGGAAGGTAATCAATGAGATACACCCTACTGACTTCTTAACAGTATGTCAAAAAGTGAAATAAGCCTGTTTGAAGGGAACAAAGAAGTTTCTTTAGGAACCCACTTTAAATGCTTAATCCTTGCTACGAGTCCAAAGTCCATGAAACTTTGGATGAATTTTCAAGGCAGAGATAAAAGCTTCAGCTTTACGAGACATCACTACCAATATACTCTGTGACAGACCAAACTTTCAATCTCTAAGAGGTTGGGAATGTAGCCCAGCACTACTCTCCCCAATAATGCCCCTGCATCTGTGACACACTGGGCTGGGAGAGCCGCTGAAAAGTCTGTCATCAAAAACCATTTATTTAAAGACCTTTTTTTTTTTTTTTAACAAAGCTAAGTGCTACAAATTGAGTTGTACATTTCTTTCCCTGACATAGTTTACCACTTTGTTGAAGAAGAGCAACAACTCCTTCAAAAAACCTGGGATTTCAATATAGGTTGCAAAAGCTATGTGTTAAATAAGTAGTATGATAGGTCTGATAAGAGAGTAAGACCGGATTATATAAGAAAATATAAGATTATATAAGAAAATAAGATGTCAGCTTATCTTAAAGGAAAGCTTATCTTAAAGGAAAAGCAAAACACCCAAGAGCAAAGGCACAGCTGTAGGAACTGTGCTAGGAACCAGGTCAGTTTTCTTGGAACAAAAGGTTCATGTAGTTTGGCAGTGGTAGAAAAGGACGTAGGTAAGATGCAAGACGGTCAAGGAACAGGCCACAGAGTTTTGTACCTTATCCAACGGACACTAATCAGCAGTAAAAGTTTTATACACTGGTAGATGATAAACACAAAAAAGACTTTAGAAAAATTAATCTGGCAACAGTGTATAGAATGGGTGATGGTAGTGTTCTCTACCATTTGTCAAAACTCAAATTATACACTTGAAATTGTTAAATTATTATATGTAAATTATACTACAGTAAGGCCAATTTTAAAAACCAAAGGAAAAGGTAAAGACAAGAATGAGAAGTATTAAAAATGCAGGCTGTAGAATTCTGTAACATGAGATAGCTGAGGGTGATTTGTGGTGTGAAGCTAGCTGATTACGTATATCTCTTCCCAGCTTCAAGTTCAGCAACATCACATTGGTAGTCTGCAATCAGTCACAGTAGGAGCAGTCACACCTCGGGAATAAGCAAGTACTACAAATCAGGGCTGTGTTATTCCTGTTGTTTAAGCTGGTTGTTCAACATTCACCCGTCCACCATTACGTCATTTCTACATAAAGTCTAGTATGAATATGGTATTGAATCCCTCAACATTTTCTTCTCACTTAAAACAAGGAAATAATTCTAAAGCAAACATTTCTTAATCCCACCATCAGAGGATGGTTACCAAAAATGTATGACTAAAAAAATAAAAAGTAAAAAAAAAAAAAAAAAGTATGCGATTTCTACTTCTAGGAGTCTAATGCTTTATTAGTTTCAAGAACTAAAGCATGCCTATGAATAAGACAGAAAGCTTTCATTGAAAAACTCAAAGGTTTCTAAGTTATTATGTGGTTCACCTGGGGCTAACACCAATTGTTGATGATAAAACACAAAAAATTCAGCATCTACTCCACTACAGCAAAGACTAATTGTATGGGCCTATTATTAGAATATGCTTTCCTACATTAAACTAGCTACATTTCAGTAGAGTCAAGAGGGTTTTTTGGAGAAAACCTACCGTGAAAAGATGAGCTTTGCCTTAACTATACTTTCAAAAACTATTATTGATGCCATTTCGCATCTCTGAAGCAAAATGGTTCATTTGTCATATAGATTACTAAGTAGTCACTTAATAATAGAGAAGTTTCCTCTTTTAGAGGCCCTAGCTAACTATCTGCATAGGCTCAACCTCAAAACCAGCAGTATACTAAATATGACAGCAAACAATTGTTTTGAGACCTTTTGATATCACTGCAGAAAAATATAAATGAGCATCTCCTTCCCATTTCCCAACCCATCTTGCAGGGGCCAACCTAGGATTTCCTCAAAGATAGGCTGCCTTTACAGAGCTCCTGGGTCTATTCACAAAGGTTAAAAAAAAAAAAACCAAAAAACAGGTATAGGGCAGGCTATAGTGGCTCAGCAGGCAGAGTTCTCGTCTGCCATGATGGAGACCTGGGTTCGATTCCTGGTGCCTGCCCATGCAAAACAACAACAACAAAAAACACAGATATAGGAGGAAGGTATGGCAAGAGGTACAGGACGAATGTTCTCTACAGAGGTCTGATTCCATGAGTCCTTAACTAACAGACTAAGCTTTGTTTCAAATATTCTTAAGCCTATTACTTACATCTCAGCACATAATTCCTCAGGAATAAAAACCAACTTAATATTTGTATCTGAAATACATTATTTCACTTTACAATATTAACCCTCATCTATACCAATGTTCCGACAGAAATGCTTTCAGAATTCTAATTTAAGACACTAACACTTTAATTATTTGAACTTCATTGTAACTGGAGTCCCTCTCTCTCAGAAGAAGGGAAAAAAGAAAATGTAGGAAAAACAGCCATGAAGAACTAAATGATACTTAAAAAAAGGGAGAAATTTTCAGGTGTGAAAAATTATTTGAAATGGGAAGAAGAAATAAAAGCTTAGAAGAATCATCAGGGTATTGACCCCTCCTGCACCACTAGTAACAGGGGATAAGGTATTCATCAGACACATATTTTTATGAAGTATCTCAGGAGTTTCTGATTATACCCCAAATTAAGAATCAGTGCTCTGGGGCAGGCAGGGGGAGGGCAAGCTGCCAGGCCATGAAGAATATTTAAGGTGACAGTTCTGAGTTCCAGGTCTGTCCACAGAGCATCCTTCATACCAAACACCTTAGCCCAAGGATGTCCCTCTTTCCCTTGCCATCACCTAAAGGTTTCTAATTCCCTTGAAAGAATAGGAAAAGAAACCCCCCAAAATGAAAAAAAAAAAGTACATTGCCCCACCTCTTTATTAATAAATATTTACCATTCTCACCCCATTCTTCACAATGCACAAGTCTGGTGTACAATGTACAGTTCTAGGAGCTGGGGACAAAGAGATAAAAGATACAGTATCTGCTCTCCACAAGAGGTCTGGAAGAGGTAGGAGTTGGAGCCATGCGCAAGCAGCTGATTATAAAGCTGTCACTGCTTATCAGAGATGAAAACAAAGGGTGCTATTAAAGCATACAGTTAAGACAGGAAAAGCATCTAAACCAAATATGGAGGATGGGGAGGAGGAGCGGTAAAGGGATCACGAAAGGCTTTGAGAAAGATGCAAAGCTTGAGATGAATACTTAAGGTTAAACAAAAGTTAGCCAGAAGAAGACAAAATGACTGTGCAGAACAGTTGGGAATTGGCCTTTAAGAAGGCTGGTGTACTGGAGGGGTGGGTATAGCACAGCACTTCATCTTGTGCCTACACAGCAGGAAAGTACTAACCTCTCTAACAAACTGAATTTTTATACTAAGGCATAAAGGTTAGGCTTTAAACCTCAGGCACTGATGAGCAACTAAGGAGTTTTAAGTAGTATGACGAGATGTACTAAAAACAGGCTGGCAGCAAAATGAAAGGCAAACAGGAAGCAGACAGATTAGATGCAGAGAGCCCTAAATTGTGAGATCATTTACGATACTTCAGGTAAAACGACTAGGGTCGAAATCAAGCAAGAATGGAGTAAGGTGAATGCGAAAATAAAGATCTCAAGGGGGCAAAATAAACACCATAAGGGAGGAGCTGAGAGGATACATAAGTTTCCCACTTGGGCAACAGATAAGTGAATAAAAAAAACCCACAGCCTGCCGTCTGAGTTTGGAGGATGTGGTATTGAAGTCAATATCAGATATGTTAAAGTTTTAGAAGCCTGTTGGGGTATTTTTGAAGAGATGCTCAGAAGGCAGGCAGCTATACTAAGCTGGTGTTTGGGAAATAATTTAACTGAAGATGCATATATATGAATCTGTTTACATCAAAGGGTGAGATCACTCATGGATATGTTATGTAAAAGAGGACTGAGGATGAAGCGCAGGGGAAAACCAATTTTTAACAAATGAGTAGAGCGAGATGTAGGACCAAAGAAGGGCTTTAAGATGAGATAGAATTGAAAATTATTCTCTAGTCCAGGAGTACACAAACTATGGCCCACCAATTGTTTTTGTAAATAAAGTTCCAATGGAATATGTCACATCCATCCACTGACATATCGTAGATGACTGTTTTCATGTTGCAACAGCAGAAGTGAATAGGCAGAGGGGAGCAGTAGCTGCAGCAAAGACCACGTGGCCTGTAATACCTAAAATATTTTCTATTTGGCCATTTACAGAAAATATTTGCCCACCTCTGCCACCTTTGGTTAACAACCCTTGGGCAAAGCCCATTTTTACTTCTGACTTGTTTCTTCACTGGAAAAACAAAAAGAAAAAGTATAAAGAGTTATTTTTTAAATGCAACAAAAACTTAAAAGGCTCATAAAAGATGTTAATGTCAAAGCCATTCATCAAAGTTTATGCTCAATTCTTAAATAATTTTGTTCCACACAACCAAATGTATTTCCAATTAAAATCAAGGTTTTAGGGGTGCACGGGTAGTTCAGTGGTTGGAATGCCTGCCTTTCATGTGGACGACCCAGGTTCGATTTCTGGATCATGCACCCCCAAAAAAACAATCAAGGTTTTAAAGTATATCAAAATGTACAGGGGTGGTACAATGGTGGCTCAGTGGAAGAATTCTCACCTGCCATGTCAGAGATCCAGGTTCTATTCCTGATGCCCGTCCGTGCAAAAATAATAATAATAATAAAGTATATCAAAATCTATAATTTTTGCAATGTATTTTGAAATGTACTGCTTTTTTGTATAATGTTATTTTTCACCAAAAATAAAAAAGAGAAGGAAGAGGATAACAGAGAAAACAGGATTTAACAAATGAGTATGAGTGCTGAATCATAATACAGATATTTCTTTTGGTCCCCAGTGTCTTGGAGCAAGAAGAAAAAATGAAAAATCGTGGAACTATAACCCATACCAAACTTTAACATCTGTTGCATAACTACTTGTTAAAATGTAATTGGAATTTTACTGCTTTTTTTTGTATATATGTTATGTTTCACAATTAAGAAATCTTTTAAAAATGTATAATTAGATACACATAGTTAGATGATACATTTAAATTACAAGGCAATTTATTAATTTACATGTGAGTACAAAATAAATGGAATCCCAAATTTCACCTTATATCCAATTCAGAATGTTATAGCCACAGTCAACTTCAGAAAGCATTCACCTGCACAAAAGTCCTTAGTAACAAAAGAAATGTACCATGTAACAGAATAAATCACCACCATCTCCACCATAAGACATAACTTCTTTAACACCTACCACGTCCAGATAGCATTCTAGGTACCTGATGCATGTCTGTCTCATTCACCCCCTACAATAAGCCATGAGGAAAGTTAACCTTCTCTGTTTTAGAGATGAGGAAACTGAGCCTTGGAGAGGTTAAATGCCTAGAAGGGAGTGGGAGAACCAGTAACTGGCACAGCCACAATCAGAACACAGGTCTGACCTCAGAGCCTCTATACTTAATCACAACTCCATAATTTATAGTTTGCCCTTATTTCAAGGGAGATAACATCTGTACAGGACAAATGGAATTTGGAAACTAGGAACACATATTTGCTTCTCTTTCTCCCTTGAACGCTACACAGGTCTCAGAATACATGTCGGTATCACCGGCTTAAGGAGATGAAGCCTATCAACTCTGCCAGGGGACTCTGGCTGGACAGCCCAGGAACCACAACCAGGTTCAGCACTGTTGCCAGCAAAAAAAAAAAAATTTTGGTTGTCTGGGTTCCACCCAACCACCTCAAAAATTAACTTTTTAAACAACTACCTTCATAAACTGAGGGCAGCCAAATCAAGAAATAGAGTTGTAAATCAGATATCACAGTAACGTACTCTAAAAGGTAACAGGATACACTCAATGGAAAGAAGACAGACTTTCACTTCAAAATGACGGGGATTAGAATTTTGGTTTCAACACTAACTATGTGACAATTACTTATTTTCTCTGAGCCTGCTCCCTGAGGGAAATAAGACCACCTACCTTGCCATACTATCCAGGGAATTATCAGAACAGTAATTTATAGGAGTTTAGCAGTTCAGAGTCAAAACTCTGGAAATCAGATGGCCTGAGTTTATTTCCCAGCTCTGCAACTTATTTCGCACGAGATTGGGGATCAGGTTTCTCACTTGTAGAACAGAGAAAATGACAACAGTACTCACCTCTCAGGATTATTTTGAGAATGAAATAAGATACATAATGTGCTAAAAGCACAGTGGCTGGTATAGGATCCACTCAAATGTTAGTGATTATTACTATTATTGTTTCTGGCACATAGAAGACACTTAATAAAGAGCTTTTTATCAGGTTAAATTATGGATCAAACTGATCAACACAACTTTCAATTGGCCTAGAAGTGATCTTAGTGGAAGCAACATTTTCCCCTGAGCCTATGAAATCAACTTTTACAGCTTTAAAGTGGTGGTGGAAATGTATTGTTTCTAAACACACATTCCCCAAGGACAAACAGTAGTGATTTGGCCCCATTTTGTTAAATGGAGGGAAATTTTCTTCATCCCCTGTCTCAAACTTCAAAATAAATACTAAATACTACTACTGGTGCTTTCATGCAGGCAATACCCTTAACTTCTGAACAAAACACGACTATTCTTCCATATAGGGTTTTCAGAGCACCAGGAAGAAACGCTGAAACAGTAAAGCATCTGTTTGGAAGCAGAACTTTAACTCTGTGAAACAGCCTGCCTGCACCTGCATACAACCCCAAAAGAAAGAAGAAATAAAACAAGCTTGGCTAAGTGGCCCAAGACCCTAAATCTGCCTGCCTTTCAAAACAAAATGCCTATCCCTCCCCAGACTCACGCAACATGCCCTAGCCCCATGCCAAAAGACATAAAAATGTTGAGTACCACAGATTTTTTTCCCCCGATCATTAGTTCAGGATATAGGAATAGAAAAAAGGCAACCTGTAAAAAAAAGAAGAAAAAAAAAAAAGCTAAAATGTGCTTCTTATACTAAGTTCAATTAGTAGTAAGTCAAAAGAAATCCACAGTCTTCTGATTCTCAGAGGGTTTTTCAGATGCATTTTAAGTTCCCAAATGGCTCATATTCCTGCACCTGTTAATTTTTCTTCAAATGACTTCACCTTTTTTAATAGGTGCATAATTACACTTATTACAGGCCTCTAATATCCTAAACACAAAGCTTTAAGGGGCAATATAACTGGCTTACCACAGAAGCCTTCTGTTATTAAACATAGCCCATTCAAAGGCTATCTAAGAAAAACATGAAAATGAGCTTCAGGTACAGCATTAGCTTTATTCATCACAGAAATAACATGCGTAGTTTATATAGACCTCAGCAGATCTGCTGTACATTTCTCAGCCATTGTTATAGACTACGCACACCAAGAGGCTTTTGTTCTTGTGTTCTCTTCCCCACCTTCAACCGTTATCTATGCTTAAATTCTAACAGATAAAAAATATATTCTCACCAAAAATCAAATCCAGCACTGCACAACAGTCTAATTCAGATATACATGCCTGACTTTTGTTTTGAAAGCTGAGGGGAAGGAAAGAAGTTTTTCTCCTTTAGATTTCATTCCTGGTAAAATGGAAATAGATGCAAAGTTTCAAGGTTATATGGTACACAGAGAGAACATCCTGTTCACTTGCCTAAATTCACTCCTAGCGTGCTCAGAGCTAATGGCCAAACCACCTGCAAAAGTCTGATTTGCTTAGACTCACATGTTGCCTACAAATTCAAGATTCTGCTGTCTCATTTTATTTTAGAACAGTCACTTTGCAGCCAACTAATCCAGTCAAGACTTCTACTGCCAAAGTATTAACACGTATTCCATTTGCCAAAAACAGGAAGTAAATAAAATAGTCCTAGATCCTCACATCCCAGACCTTTTGTGTGTGCTGCTAGGTAGTGACAGGAGACAAGACTGATGGCAGGGGGAGGTTCTGAGAGGGAAGGGTACAGGCAGGGATACCGAGCAACACAAGCTTCTGTCCAGTTCTTTTAATCCCAAGCATGGTTCTCTCAGTAAATTCTGCCTGGATTAAGTCCCAAACTAATCAAAAGTCTTTAATTTTACAGATTTCATGGAGGGAAGTATATATTTCTAAAATATCAAGCAAGTAGGAAAGACAACTATAATTTTGAACTGTTAGGTTTAGAAAAATTCATCTACCTGCATAGAATTTTCCTATATTAAAAATAACATCTACGTAATTATAACTCAGCTGCCCCAACATCTCAATTAATACAACTTTGGACACTCAAAACTAATACGTGTGAGTCTTATTACTAAGAGTAAACAGTACGTGCCAATAACTGTTTATTGTTCAGTTCTATTTAACATGTTAATTCTTATAAAGCACTGAAAATTTCAAAATATTATAACTCTCAACTTGGTCTCTAAAACTGCTGGCAGACCTTAACTTTCATGCCGTAAAGCAAGACAAAGCTCCTTTTAAACAGGACTGGCAGCTCAGGAATGTCAAAAAGCAGCACAGATCCCAAAGAGATCTCAAAGCATTACACACACACATGCACACATATGCACACTCACACAATGAATAAGAGGCACTCTAAGGATTCTGAAGGAAGTTTTTTCAAGTAGAATCATATTGCTATGATACAGCAAGAGAGAAAAAGATGGAAATATCCTCACAAAGATAATGTCCCAAAATACAAATCCTTAAAATTACCAACCTGCACAAAAACCCCACCTATTCCTATTTGACAAAAGAAAAAAATATCCATGAAGATGACCTGTCATCCCACTTACAACCAAGTAGGGTGAGAGCAAATGTGTCACATGCTAGTCTATAATTAATTCTATCTTGGGAGACGAATGACCAACTTCAGTCCCCAGTAAAAATATAATTTCCTAATACCTGCTTACTTCAAAAAAAACAAACTAAATTGTTTCAGACAGAAACAAACTTAAACAAAAATGTGATTGACCATTTCTAAATTTAAAACAAAACAAAAAGTAAAATTAAAAACAACTTTTAATTTATAAACTACTTAAAACCGTCAGCAGTGACTCTGGAAACAGGCAGTTATAAAACTCCTTCAGTCTGCCTCTACAGGCTCTCTGTCTCCAGGCTCTCTCCTCTGCTTATCCCTTGGCCTCACCCTTTCTGGTACTCTAGGTAGTCATTAACATTCACTACATTCTTTGAATGATGTGGTTTTCAGTTCTATCCCTTTACCTACTCCGCTCCACACCACCCGGAAGGTCCTACAACTCCATTTCTGTCTGGAACTGCCTAGACCAAGCTCAAACTCTCCCAACAGCCCCCTCTCCCCAAGTACACTGTATCCCACGCCCTCTTTTGTCAAAATCCACTTCTCTTAGCTAGAACATAAGCTTCCTAGAATACAAAAGCTTTCTCTCACTTCTGCTGGTAGCACTTTTACTGCTTTGCAAAGGGTCTGATGGAGAACGCACTCAAAAATAATTGCTTAGAAAATAAAACGAGAAAACACTGGGCTACCCTTTACACAAGTATCAGACTGGCAAATATTTAAAAGCTAAACATATGTTGGTATGCATATGAATGAAAAGAAACTCAAAAATAATATTGAACCAAAAAGTATTAATGTGATGATACCACTTATTTAAAGATGAAAAACAACACTATATAATATTGATGGATACATACAAATATTAGTAAAGAAATATAATTGGAAAGACGATAATTTCAAGAGAGTGGTTACCTCCATTTCATTGAAAAGGAGGGGAGTGGAATCAGGGAAGTTTTCATGGGAGGCTTCAATGTAATTTCAGGTCTTAATTTAAAAAATTAGAATTTCTGAAGCAAATAAAGCAAAACGTTAAGATCGGACAAAACTAGATAATGGATGCTGTTCTATTTTCATTATTTTATTCTTCATATTTGTTGTGTTCAAAACATTTCATCATTTTAAAAACATTTTTAAATGAGCAAATGACTAAAATATGCTTTCTAAAAAACAATCTTTAGTTCCTCGACTGCAAAGAGGAGTCATATCTATTCTTCTTTGGGTATAACCTGGTTGGTCCCTCAAACTTTGGATAACTGTGTGACATCTGAGACTCACAGCTAGAGTTCTGCAACTATGAAACTCAGCAATACCCCGTACAGCAATTGGTAAAAAAAAAAGCTGAAAAACAGATCAAACTTCAATTAGAGATATGAATGAAGCAGATGTGGTTAGACATAAGGTAAATCAGACTAAAGGGTAAAGGATGATACTATTTCAAAACTTAAACTTCTGTGCAAGACCAAAGGGAAAGATGTTTATTTGGTGCACAACATATTTTCTATAGCACATCATTTAATTTAACTTGTATGTTGCTGATTCAGACGCCATAATTACATGGAACCTTGACCAGGCAGTGAGATCTTGCTGGTTTGTACAGGTTAGTGTAATGCCGCAATATATCCCAGAGTAAACTGGACAGAGAATAAAAATGTATATACAAAGCCCCCTTGAGCCACTGGGGAAAGATGAAACTTCCCCTTCTCACAAGCACTGGGGACCACCAATTTAATAGGCAAAGCCCTCAATCTTGAAGCTTGCCCTTATGAAACTTATATCTGCAAAGAAAAAGCAAAGTCTACTTAGAATGATGCCTAAGTTTCATACCTAGAAAACCTCTTTGTTGCTCAGATGCAGCCATTCTCTTGAAAAGCCAACTCAACAGATAACCTCACTGCCCTCCCTCCTACATGGGACTGACTTCCAGGGGTACAAATCTCCCTGACAATGTGGGACATGACTGCTGAAGATAAGCGTGAACTCATCATGGAATAGAGGATCATGGGATTGAGAAAGCCTTCTTGACCTAAAGGGGGAAGAGAAATGAAACAAAATAAAAGTTTCAGTGGCTGAGCAATTTCAAAGAGTTGAGAGGTCATCCTGGAGGTTATTCTTATATACCATATAGATATTTCCTTTTAGTTTTCAGTAGATTAGAATAGGTAGAAGCAAGTACCTGAAACTATTGTATTTTATTCCAGTAGCCCTGATTCTTACAGGCTATTGTATAACTATATAGCTTTTACAGTGTGACTGGGTGATTGCAAAAAACTTGTAGTTGTTAATCACTTTATCCAGTGTGTGGAATGATGAGCAAAAAAATAAGGGCAAACAAATAAATAACAGGGGGGTGGTGAGGGGTATGGAATGTTTTGTATGTTTTCATTTTTATTTTTATTCTTACATGTACTTTGGGGAGAGAAATGAAAACATTCAAAACTTGATTGTGGTGAAGAATGCACAACTATATGATGATACTGTGAACCAATAATTGTACACTTTGGATGATGGTACGGTATGTGAATATATCTCATTAAAATTGCTTTTTTTTAACATTGCCCTTTTTTATTTTTTTTATTTTTTTTATTAATTAAAGAAAAAAAGAAATTAACACAACATTTAGAAATCATTCCATTCTACATATGCAATCAGTAATTCTTAACATCATCACATAGATGCATGATCATCATTTCTTAGTACATTTGCATCGATTTAGGAAAAGAACTAGCAAAACAACAGAAAAAGATATAGAATGTTACTATAGAGAAAAAAATAAAAATAATAATAATAATAATAAAAGAAAAAAACAAAAGACACAAACAAACAAAAAAAAACTATAGCTCAGATGCAGCTTCATTCAGTGTTTTAACATAATTACATTACAATTAGGTATTATTGTGCTGTCCATTTTTGAGTTTTTGTATCTAGTCCTGTTGCACAGTCTGTATCCCTTCAGCTCCAATTACCCATTATCTTACCCTGTTTCTAACTCCTGCTGGTCTCTGTTATCAATGACATATTCCAAGTTTATTCTCGAATGTCGGTTCACATCAGTGGGACCATACAGTATTTGTCCTTTAGTTTTTGGCTAGACTCACTCAGCATAATGTTCTCTAGGTCCATCCATGTTATTACATGCTTCATAAGTTTATTCTGTCTTAAAGCTGCATAATATTCCATCGTATGTATATACCACAGTTTGTTTAGCCACTCGTCTGTTGATGGACATTTTGGCTGTTTCCATCTCTTTGCAATTGTAAATAATGCTGCTATAAACATTGGTGTGCAAATGTCCGTTTGTGTCTTTGCCCTTAAGTCCTTTGAGTAGATACCTAGCAATGGTATTGCTGGGTCATATGGCAATTCTATATTCAGTTTTTTGAGGAACCGCCAAACTGCCTTCCACAGTGGTTGCACCATTTGACATTCCCACCAACAGTGGATAGATAAGTGTGCCTCTTTCTCCACATCCTCTCCAGCACTTGTCATTTTCGACATTGCCCTTTTATTTAAAAAAAAAAAGCAACTTTAAAAATCTATCGTAGGGAGGAGGGGCCAAGATGGTGGCTTAGCAATGTGCACGTTTCGGTTCGTCCTCCAGAACAACTACTAAATAACCAGAAACAGTACCGAACAGCTCCCTGAGCCACCTCAGTGACCAGACACACAGCGTACCAGTCGGGACCAGCTGGACCGGCTGCAAGCCTCCCCAAAACTGTGAGTTCCCCAACGCGCAGCGGCCGGCATCCCTCCCCCACAGACGGTTTCCCGGAGGGAAAGGAAAGAGACTCTAAACCTGGCAAGGCGGAGGTCGCTCATTGGGCTCACAGAAAAAGAGGAAAGGGGCGGAAACAGAAGTTTTAGTGGCTATGTTTCTACAGAGACTTGGCAGCCTCTGGATTCAACAGCAGGACTTCTCAGGCTGCAACTGCCCCAGGCATAGGCAGAAACAGGCTACTTTCAGGGCTGTCTCCCACCTGTGCCTTCCCCAGGAGAGGGGTGAAGCCCAACTCAGGTGGAATCCCTCCATCAAGGAATTCAGACCCCAGGGCTTGGCAATTTGAAGCCATAAAAACCAGCCTACAACCTCTCCTCTGTCTCCACCACACCCCCAGCAGAGAGAGTCTTACAAAGTTAAAGGAGCCGTAACATCTTATGCTGGTGGGACCCGTAAGCAAACAAGCGCCACATACTGGGCAGGATGAGAAAAATAGAGTTCAGAGACTTCACAGGGAAAGTCTTTTAACCTGCTGGGTCTCACCCTCAGGGAAAACTGACGTAAGTGACTCCTTCCCCTTGATAGGAGGCCAGTTTAGTTCGGGGAAAATCCGGCTGGAGTCTCTAATACCTACGCAGACCCTCCTAAGGGTGGGGAGGGAAAAGGCAATCAGGGCAAGAAACAAGAAAACAAGAACTGAAAAATTATCCTCTGTTAAACAAACCTAAGCTAGAGGTCCAGAAAAAGCTGAACTGAAGGTCAAAGAACAGATAGTCAACAAACTCATGCAGCAAGAAAACCCTAGGTAAGAGAAGTGAAAGCAATCTCCAGAATGAGCTAATTAAGGTACTTAAATGTCTAGACGCCAGCAAAAAATAAAAAATCACATCAGGAAAATTGAAGATATGGCCCAGTCAAAGGAAAAAACCAATTGTTCAAATGAGATAGAAGAACTGAAACAACTAATTCAGAATATACGAACAGACATGGAAAACCTCATCAAAATCAAATCAACGAATTGAGGGAGGATATGAAGAAGGCAAGGAACGAACAAAAAGAAGAAACTGAAAGTCTGAAAAAACAAATCACGGAACTTATGGGGATGAAAGATACAATAGAAGAGATGAAAAAAACGATGGAAACCTACAACGGCAGATTTCAAGAGACAGAGGTTAGGATTAGTTAACTGGAGGATGGAACATCTGAAATCCAACAAGATACAGAAACTATAGGGAAAAAAATGGAAAAATATGAGCAGGGACTCAGGGAACTGAATGGTAATATGAAGCGCACAAATATACGTGTTCTGGGGGTCGTGGAAGGAGAAGAAAAGGGAAAAGGAAGAGAAAAACTAATGGAAGAAATTATCACTGAAAATTTCCCAACTCTTATGAAAGACCTAAAATTACAGATCCAAGAAGTGCAGCGCACCCCAAAGAGAATAGATCCAAATAGACGTTCTCCAAGACATTTACTAGTCAGAATGTCAGAGGTCAAAGAAAAACAGAGGATCTTGAAAGCAGCAAGAGAAAAACAATCCATCACAAACAAGAGAAACCAAATAAGACTATGTGTAGATTTCTCAGCAGAAACCATGGAGGTGAGAAGACAGTGGGATGATATATTTAAATTACTAAAAGTGAAAAACTGCCAACCAAGAATTCTACACCCAGCAAAACTGTCCTTCAAAAATGAGGGAGAAATTAAAACATTTTCAGACAAAAAATCACTGAGAGAATTTGTGACCAAGAGACCAGCTCTGCAAGAAATACTAAAGGGAGCACTAGAGTCAGATACGAAAAGACAGAAGAGAGAGGTGTGGAGAAGAGTGTAGAAAGAACGAAATTTAGATATGACAAACAAAATACAAAAGGCAAAATGGTAGAGGAAAGTACTACCCAAACAGCAATAACACTAAATGTTAATGGATTGAACTCCCCAATCAAAAGACATAGACTGGCAGAATGGATTAAAAAACAGGATCCTTCTATATGCTGTCTACAGGAAACACATCTTAGACCCAAAGATAAACATAGGTTGAAAGTGAAAGGTTGGGAAAAGATATTTCATGCAAATAACAACCAGAAAAGAGCAGGAGTAGCCATACTAATATCCAACAAATTAGACTTCAAATGTAAAACAGTTAAAGGAGACAAAGAAGGATACTATGTACTAATAAAATGAATAATTCAACATGAAGACATAACAATCATAAATATTTATGCACCGAATCAAAATGCCTCAAAATGCATGAGGCAAACACTGCAAACACTGAAAAGGGAAATAGACACATATACCATAATAGTTGGAGACTTCAATTCCCCACTCTCATCAATGGACAGAACATCTAGACAGAGGATCAATAAAGAAACAGAGAATTTGAATATTACAATAAATGAGCTAGACTTAACAGACATTTATAGGACATTACACCCCACAACAGCAGGATACACCTTTTTCTCAAGTGCTCATGGATCATTCTCAAGGATAGACCATATGCTGGGTCACTAAGCAAGTCTCAACAAATTTAAAAAGACTGAAATCATACACAACACTTTCTCAGATCATAAGGGAATGAAATTGGAAATCAATAATAGGCAAAGTGCCAGAAAATTCACAAATATGTGGAGGCTCAACAACACACTCTTAAACAACCAGTGGGTCAAGGAAGAAATTACAAGAGAAATCAGTAAATATCTCGAGGCAAATGAAAATGAAAACACAACATACCAAAACTTATGGGATGCAGCAAAGGCAGTGCTAAGAGGGAAATTTATTGCCCTAAATGCCTATATCAAAAAAGAAGAAAGGGCAAAAATACAGGAATTAACTGTCCACTTGGAAGAACTGGAGAAAGAACAGCAAACTAACCCCAAAGCAAGCAAAAGGAAACAAATAACAAAGATTAGAGCTGAAATAAATGAAATTGAGAACATGAAAAACATTGAGAAAATCAATAAAACCAGAAGTTGGTTCTATGAGAAAATCAATGAAATTGATGGGCCCTTAGCTAGACTGACAAAAAGAAGAAGAGAGAGGACACAAATAAATAAGATCAGAAATGGAAGAGACATAACCACTGACCTCACAGAAATAAAGGAGGTAATAACAGGATACTATGAACAACTTTATGCTAATAAATGCAACAATGTAGATGAAATGGACAAGTTCCTAGAAAGGCATGAACAACCAACTTTGACTCAAGAAGAAATAGATGACCTCAACAAACCAATCACAAGTACAGAAATTGAATCAGTCATTAAGTAGCTTCCCAAAAAGAAAACTCCAGGACCAGATGGCTTCACGTGTGAATTCTACCAAACATTCTAGAAAGAATTAGTACCAATCCTGCTCAAACTCTTCAAAAAAATTGAAGTGGAGGGAAAGCTACCTAATTCATTCTATAAAGCCAACATCACCCTCATACCAAAACCAGGCAAAGATATTACAAAAAAAGAAAACTACAGACCAATCTCTCTAATGAATATAGATGCAAAAATCCTCAACAAAATTCTAGCAAACCGAATCCAGCAACACATTAAAAGAATTGTACATCATGACCAACTAGGATTCATCCCAGGTATGCAAGCATGGTTCAACATAAGAAAATCAATTAATGTAATACACCATATCAACAAATCAAAGCAGAAAAATCACATGATCATCTCAATTGATGCAGAGAAGGCATTTGACAAAATTCAACATCCTTTCCTGCTGAAAACACTTCGAAAGATAGGAGTAGAAGGGAACTTCCTTAAAATGATAAAGGGAATATATGAAAAACCCACAGCTAATATCATCCTCAATGGGGAAAAACTGAAAACTTTCCCCCTAAGATCAGGAACAAGACAAGGATGTCCACTATCACCACTGTTATTCAACATTGTGTATGGAAGTTCTAGTCAGAGCAATTAGACAAGAAAAAGAAATACAAGGCATCAAAATTGGAAAGGAAGAAGTAAAACTATCACTGCTTGCAGATGATATGATACTATATGTCGAAAACCCTGAAAAATCCACAGCAAAACTACTAGAGCTAATAAACGAGTACAGCAAAGTGGCAGGGTACAAGATCAACATTCAAAAATCTGTAGTGTTTCTATACACTAGTAATGAACAATCTGAGGAGGAAATCAAGAAACAAATTCCATTTACAATCGCAACTAAAAGAATAAAATACTTAGGAATAAATTTAACTAGAGACAAAAGACCGATACAAAGAAAACTACAAGAAACTGTTAAAAGAAATCACAGAAGACCTAAACAGATGGAAGGGCATACCGTGTTCAGGGACTGGAAGACTAAATATAGTTAAGATGTCAATTCTACTTAAATTGATTTACAGATTCAACGCAATACCAATCAAAATCCCAACAACTTACTTTTCAGAAATAGAAAAACCAATAAGCAAATTTATCTGGAAGGGCAGGGTGCCCCAAATTGCTAAAAGTATCTTGAGGAAAAAAAACGAAGCTGGAGGTCTCACGCTGCCTGACTTTAAGGCATATTATGAAGCCACAGTGGTCAAAACAGCATGGTACTGGCATAAAGACAGATATAATGACCAAAGGAATCGAACAGAGTGTTCAGATATAGACCCTCTCATCTATGGACACCTGATCTTTGATAAGGCAGTCAAGCCAACTCACCTGGGACAGAACAGTCTCTTCAATAAATGGTGCCAAAAAGAACTGGATATCCATATGCAAAAGAATGAAAGAAGACCCGTATCTCACACCCTATACAAAAGATAACACAAAATCAATGAACAATCTAAACATCAGGTCTAAGACCATAGTACAGTTAGAGGAAAATGTAGGAAAATATCTTATAAATCTTAAAATTGGAGGCAGTTTTACAGACCTTATACCTTAAGCAAGAGCACTGAAGAAAGAAAGAAAGAAATAAGAACTCCTCAAAATTAAACACTTTTGCACATCAAAGAACTTCATCAAGAAAGTAGAAAGACAGCCTACACAATGGGAGACAATATTTGGAAACGACACATCAGATAAAGGTCTAGTATCCAGAATTTATAAAGCGATTGTTCAACTTATAACAAAAAGACAGCCAATCCAATTACAAAATGGGAAAAAGACTTGAACAGACACTTCTCAGAAGAGGAAATACAAATGGCCAAAAGGCACATGAAGAGATGTTCAACGTCCCTGGCCATTACAGAAATGAAAATCAAAACCACAATGAGATATCATCTCACACCCACCAGAACGGCCATGATCAACAAAACAGAAAATGACAAGTGCTGGAGAGGATGTGTAGAAAGAGGCACACTTATTCACTGTTGGTGGGAATGTCAAATGGTGCAACCACTGTGGAAGGCAGTTTGGCTGTTCCTCAAAAAGCTGAATATAGAATTGCCATATGACCCAGCAATACCATTGCTAGGTATCTACTCAGAGGACATAAGGGCAAAGACACAAACGGACATTTGCACACCAATGTTAATAGCAGCATTATTTACAATTGCAAGGAGATGGAAATAGCCAAAATGTCCATCAACAGATGAGTGGCTAAACCAAACTGTAGTATATACATACGATGGAATATTATGCAGCTTTAAGACAGAATAAACTTATGAAGTATGTAACACCATGGATGGACCTAGAGAACATTATGCTGAGTGAGACTAGCCAAAAACTAAAGGACAAATACTGTATGGTCTCACTGATATGAACTGACATTAGTAAATAAACTTGAGAATTTCGTTGGTAACAGAGACCATCAGGAGATAGAAACAGGGTAAGATATTGGGTAATTGGAGCTGAAGGGATACAGACTATGCAACAGGACTGGATACAAAAACTCAGAAATGGACAGCACAATACTACCTAACTGTAATGTAATTATGTTAAAACACTGAATGAAGCTGCATGTGAGAATGATGGAGGAGGGCTGGGGCCTATTGAAATCAGAAAGAAAGATAGATGTTAAAGATTGAGATGGTATAATCTAGGAATGCCTAGTGAAATGTACAAGACACAATTTTAAAAATGTTTTTGCATGAGGAAGAAAAAAGGAATGTCATTATTGCAGGGTACTGAAAATAGATGGTAATTAATATTTTAAAACGTCACCTTCTGTGTGAGTCTAAAGCAAAAAATGTTTATTTGTTACAAAATTTATATTTTGACTAGTGCATTTCCTAATATAACTAAGGTAGATAGTTTGACTGAACGCCATAAGTACTTGGAATCTCAGGTAGGACATGAGATTTTGTTGGTCTGTCCAGAGTGATGCCCCGAGGAATCCCAGAGTGATTTGATCAGTGAGTGGAAAAGTATCTGCAAATCCCCCTTCGGGGAGTGATGAGAACAGGGAGAAATTCAACTTCCCCAAGTTGAATTCTTGATATTCTCACAAGCAGTGTGGACAACCAAAGCTATAGGCTGAGCCCCCAGTCTTGGGGTTTGTTCATATGAAACATAACCCCACAAAGGATAGGTCAAGCCTACTTAAAATTAGGCCAAGAGTCACCCCCAAGACAGTCGCTTTTGTTGCTCAGATGTGGCCCCTCTCTCCAGCCAACACAACGAGCAGTCTCACCACCCTACCCCTCTCTATGTGGGACATGATTCCCAGGGGTGTAGACCTTCCTGGCAACATGAGCGGAGACTCAGCATCAAGGGATTGAGAAAAACCCTAGAATGAGCTGAGACTTAGCATCAAGGGATTGAGAAAACCTTCTGGACCAAAAGGGGAAAGAGGGAAATGAGACAAAGTGTCAATGGCTGAGAGATTCCAAACAGAGTCGAGAGGTTATCCTGGAGGTTATTCTCATGCATCAAGTAGATATCATCTTGTTATTCAAGATATAATGGAGAGGCTGGAGGGAACTGCCTGAAAATGTAGAGCTGTGTTTCAGTAGCCATATTTCTTGATGATGATTGTATAATGATACAGTTTTCACAATGTCACTGTGTGATTGTGAAAACCTTGTGTCTGATGCTCCTTTTATCTACCTTGTCAACAGATGAGTAGAATATATGGAATAAAAATAAATGATGGAGGAACAAATGTTAAAATAAATTTAGTTTGAAATGCTAGTGATCAATGAAAGCGAGGGGTAAGGGGTATGGTATGTAAAATTTTTTTTTCTGTTGTTTTATTTTTCTGTTGTCTTTTTACATCTTTTTCTGAATTGATGCAAATGTCTGGGAAATGATCATGATGATGAATATGCAACTATGTGATGATACTGTGAACTGCTGAGTGTATGTGCTGGGAATATTTGTGCTTCTTGTAATTTTTTTTAATTAATAAAAAATAAAAAATAAAAAAATCTATTGTAGGGCGGGCCGCGGTGGCTCAGCAGGCAAGAATGCTTGCCTGCCATGCCAGTGGACCCAGGTTCGATTCCCCATGCCTGCCCATATTAAAAAAAAAAAAGAGAGAGACAAAATTATAAAAAACAAATAAATAAAAAGAGAAAACAAAACAAACCAAAAAAAAAAAAAATCTATCCTAGTCCCAATTAAAAAGAAAAAAAAAATCTATCCTGGTGTTTATAATTCCAAATACATATTCCACATATATGGCAGTTAAAAAAAAAAAGGCCAACAATTGAGTGACTATGTTTTAGATACTATGCTAACCAACCACTATATACACAATCTCAGTTGGTGCAAAGACCCTGTGTGGCAGGTACTATTATTATCATATTAAGACAGATCTCATTACTGTGTCTGGTTTTTAATCCTTAGGGTCCAACTGTACCCCGCCATTCTACATTTGCTAAGGGCAGAAAAAATGAACTCATCTGAGATTTTTCATAGTATCCTGGGAAGAAAAATTCCCAGCCAATATCTGTTGAACAAGAAACTTAATATTAACATCATTATGCAAATCAATACAGATAAACTGAATTACCCTTATCAACTAACTTTCAGAATAAAATGAAGTTTTACCTGCTTTGAAATTTGGTTTTACTTACAGAAATGTGGTAGCTGAAAGAAAAAGAGCTACAATATGGCCAATAAAGGCCTACTACTACATTTTCAGGAAATATTCCTGCCAACCCAGAAATGGTTCTGCAAATTTTTTAATCGTAATTTAAAGCAGTCCTCTCTTACTTCTGGAAAAGCTTATCCACACTCTACGTGACAAGAAGTTATGTAATAATTCTGAATATGATAAAACTGGTAACAGTTTCCTTAATCAGTACATATCCAACTAACACGCCAAACTTCAGTAAAAGTATCTATAATGAAATACTTCACATTTACCTAATGATTAAAATATCCCAATTAAAATTACACACATCTAAGGTGACTAAAATTAACACTAGGGATCAGAGGAATACAGATAAAGGAGAAATTTACTGGTTTAAAATTACATAATTATTTGAAAGAATTCTAACAAGGGTCTTATCCCTCATCTACACCATACTGTCTCTCTAAAAGTAGTCTACATGATAAACAAAACAAACAAGACACAAGGGAACCATAAACATCCTTCTCCTGGAACAGAAAGTGAGCAGATACACTCATTCCACAGGATAAAATCAGAAGGCACTCTTAACTTGGCTGCTTCCCATTGCTGGACAGGGACCATAACATTTTGCCTTAATTCCACTAGCTGTAGCAATGGCAACATTGTAACAATGGCAACATTGTAACAATCAATACTGAGAAATGATACATTCACAGAGTTGAACAAAGTTTGAACTGAACATGAACATGGTAAACAAAACATATGAATTCTCAGGTAAGCAGGTAATGAGTTAACATTGGATAGCATTTTAATAATTACACTTTCATAATACTTCAACTAACTCTAGGGATTCATTTCCAGAAATGAAAGAATAGTAATGACTACTCATTAGTAGCATAAGATAGTAATATAACAGTAATATAACACCCTAACATAACAGGTAGCACAGGTTTCTAAATATGAAGCAATATTTTACTGCCATATTTCAAAATCAGAAAAGAAGATGTCAAGGGCTTTGTATTTCATACTTCTAAATACCCCTAGTAAAAATTCAAACCAAGAAAGTAAACTACAGAATTTATTTTTACTACCCTTATCTTCAAAGATAAATAAGATTCAAAAAAGTTTTTAAATTATAAAACCACATTTAGCTCTCTATTCCCTAAAAGGCCATGCCAGGAAAAATATGGTTGTGAAGGTCTTCTATATTTTACATATGCACACACACACACTCAAACAAATTACATGCAAAATGTCTAGATACAGGGCGGGCAACGGTGGCTCAGTGGCAGAGTCCTTGCTTGTGGAGTCATACCTGGGTTCGATTCCCAGAGATGGCCTATGTCAAAAAAAAAAAAAAAAAAAAGTCTAGATACAATCAGAATATCAAATTGGAAAAGAAAGAGATCATCTAAACCAATTACTTATTTGACAGATAAGAAAACAGATACTCAAGAAGGAAGTGAAAGCTCCCAGGTCTTAGAGCCACTGAGCAGCATCGTCAAGGCCAAATAGCCTGGATAGTCTTCCACTGCCTCTCCTCTACCCACCTCCAGTAATGACCAAACTCTCAAATTAGGTCCTCTGAGTTAAAGCTTAAAGATACTAGCTAAAGCCTACTTATAATTATGCCTAAGAGTCACCCCCAGAGAACCTCTTCTGTTGCTCAGATATGGCCTCTCTCTCTAAGCCAACTCGGCAGGTGAGCTCACTGCCCTCCCCCCTACAACATGGGACATGACTCCAAGGGTGTAAATCTCCCTGGCAATGTGGGACAGGACTCCCGGGATGAACTGGAACCCAGAATCATGGGATTGAGAAAGCCTTCTTGACCAAAACAGGGAAGAGAGAAATTAGAAAAAACAAAGTTTCAGTGGCTCAGAGATTTCCTAGTCAAGAGGTTATCCTGAAGTTTATTCTTAGGCATTACATAGATATTTTTTTGGTTTATGGTGTACTGGAGTGGCTAGAGTGAAGTACCTGAAACTACTGAACTGTATTCCAGTAGCCTTGATTCTTGAAGGCAATTATATAACTATATAGCTTTTACAATGTGACTGTGTGATTGTGAAAACCTTGTTCTGATGCTCCTTTTATCCAGGGAATGGACAGATGAATATAAAAACAAGGACGATAAAGAAATAAATAATGAGGAGAAGGGTAAAAACTTGGGTAGAATGAAATACTAGTGGTCAATGAGAGGGAGGGATAAGGGGTATGGGATATATGAGGTTTCAGTTTTTTTCTTTTTATTTTTTTTTCTGGAGTGATGCAAATGTTCTAAAAATGACCATGCTGATGAATACACAACTATGTGATGATACTGTGAGGCATCAATTGTATACCATGTATGAACTGCTATGTGTGTGAGGATTTCTCAAAAAATTTATTTTTAAAAAAGATACTAGCTTGGGTGCATGGATGCTTCAGTGGTAGAATGCTTGCCTCCCATGTGGGAGACCTGGGTTCGATTCCAAGACCATGCACCCCCACCCCCCCCCCAAAAAAAGATACTACCTAAACTGCAAATGAAAAGAGGCAAGCACATTAATTTTTTCTTTCTCATTTAATGCCTCAGGGCGTATAATTTTTTTTTTCTTTTTGCATGGGCAGGCACTGGGAATCAAACCTGGGTCTCCAGCATGGCAGGCAAAAACTCTGCCTGCTGAGCCACCGTGGCCTGCCCCTGAGCATAAATAATTTTACCATATAAATCCAGTCCCTCAGCAAAGCAGGACTGGGAAGACAGGATAAAAGCAAAAGATAAATTTTATGAACAAAAATCCAAGGCATGGGACATTCCATGGGAAGCTAGGCCTAAATGATAATGCTCCCAAATATATAAATGAAGGAGAAAATAAAACTTAACATTCACTATAGTAGACACTACTAGTTACCTAACTAATATCTATTCTCTTCTTTCTTAATAAAATCCTGATTTTCTTCGTGGCAATCAAAGTCTTGTTTCCCAGGCTCTCTTGCAGTCAGGGATGGTCAGCTGACATTTCTGGCCAAGAATATAATGCAATTTGTAGGAAGTAACACCCAGAAAAGCTCTTTAAAGGTTGGGGTTGGGGAAGAAGGAAGTCTTATCCCTTTGCCTTACCCTCCTCACACATGACACAATGCAATGGCAAGAATAACCCATAGAGTCTGCAGCCAAACTCTGAAGATGGCTGGGTATACAGACAGAAGGAATCTGGGTCCCTGATAACATAAAACCTGCCCTTAACTGTCTACCGGCCAACTTCACATTACAGTTACATTTTCTCAGATCTGTTACTAGCAGCCAACTACAATTTCTAACTGACCTAAGCAATTAACATGCTAAATTATTTCATATAATCCTCAAAACAATCCTATAATGTGATATTTTCCTCATTTTGGGGGTTGAGAAAATGAAGACAAATTCAGATACAAATCCAAATTTGTGACTAAAGCCAATAGTCTCCCATTGTATCTCACATCCCACTTCCTCACATACAGCACATACATGAAAAAATATATGCATTTCAAAGTACTAAATAATTCTCATGTAAAGTGCCACTAACCTATTCATTTTCTTCTATAAACACTACCAAAACCCTGCCAAGCTATGATTAGATTTCAGCAACCTCCGTGGGTATATTTTTTTACCAAGAATCTTCCTTTGAGAAAGGACTCAAAATGCCATTATTTGGGCACATTAAAAAAAAAGGAATATAAGCTGTCAGCTTTATATCAATGCTATATTTCTCGAACTTGATTCCTGCACTTAAGGTGGTTAAATAAATGAATATCCTTAATTTAAAAAAAAAATGAATATCCTTGTTTGAAGGAAATGCCCACGGAAGAATTATGTGTTCAAGGAACACGGTATGTGCAAACTGCTCTTGAATGTTCAGAAAATAGAAAGACAGATAGTGAGATACATACATACATACAGGACTGGTAGATAAATGGATAGAAAGAATGAAACAGCAAATGTGACAAGTTAAAACTGGTGGATCTGGGTATCTGGGAGGTGTGTATGTTGGGAGTTTTCTTTAAGGAGGTTGTATTATTTTTGCAACTGTCCTGTAAGTTTGAAATTATTTCAAAATAAAATGTTTTAAGAAACAAAAATTTTTAATCCTCCTTCGATTAAGTAGTGACAGTGATGAGAGATCATACCTCCAGCAAAGCATGAGGTAAAGCCCTCCTGGTTCCAGAGTATCTAGTAGATCATAAAAAGCAAACAGCAACACACACAATTTTGGTCACAAGCTGCACGCTAGTACATCTATATTTACACTGATTAATTCACAACCTTTGGTCCTTTAATCAAACTAGGCTATCTCCCTTTCCCATGAGCATCCTCTTGCTTATTTACCTCCAGGTCTCGACGGCATTCAAATTCCTCCAGGAAGCCTTCTTCTATAGACGGAATTCCAGATTAAGGATGCCCATGCTATTTATTTATACATTGTCTTTATATCTCTATACTATGGCCCTAATTTTTCTCTTTTATACAGAGGCACAAGATGAATACAGTATCCAGTAACTATTATTACTTTAAATAGACCTATTCAAGACAAAATAATATGCTCTATCGGTGAAGAAGTAAGCATCTGTATCTTCCAGGTCTTCATAAAAACATGAAAATAAAATATTAACAATACTAAGATTCAGAATAACTGAAGCCAAAAGTAAACTGTGGTTTAACTCCTCCAACTTGAGTAATGCATTTAATACATTTTTAAAACTTTAATTCTGCCACTCTTCTTTATCCCTTTTCCAAGGTTCCAAAACTTTCCAAGGCCTGCTTTACAACAGAAATGGGAGTAACTCAATACTTACTGTTATGTTCCCATAAACAATCTGAATAGAAAACAAACGGTGTTAAACGTAAAAAACAAAATTTCTGTTAGCTTTACAATTTTATTTTAAAAACCTGATTTCTAGCATTGAAGTCTAGTCTACTGGCTTGGGTTAAAGATAAATGTTTCATCAATGGAATATTCCAAAATTGAGGCCAGTGTTAACTCCCCAGAATCAACTCAGTGCCTCTTAAGAATAATATTTAATGCAGCATATCCTGTAGCCCAAGAACTGAACTACTATTCAATGTGTTTCGTCCTCCTCATAACACAAAAAAAGATACTATTATATTTTGTCAAATCTATGACATACCACTATTTTAAGTACTACCATAAAAGAAAAAAGCTTCCAAACAAACAGGGACCCACATTCCAATTTCAAAGATGCTAAGAGTGGACAAAAATGTCATAGAATCTATAAAATATTATGCAAACCTGATAGTCTTTACTAACATAAAAACACCTGCCATCTTTACACTATACCCATTGGAAAATGGTGTATACTTGGCTAAATGTATATTTACATCATTTATTGTATAATTCAGTTCTATCTGATTCAAAAAATGTTATTATTAACCAACCTACTATCATGCCAGACACTATGCTAGGTCCAAATAAGCTTGTCTTAAACACTGTAACAATATACAGTCTACTTTGTAACAATGTGCTGTTCTTGTTAGAGTAGCAGTTCTCAAACGTTTTGGTGTAAGCACCCTTTTACATTCTTGAGAACCCAAAAGATACCATCAGTACCAAATATCAATGCAGCAAAAAAAAGGGCAAATAAATTATTACTACGAAACTAATCTGTATCTTACAGTCTTCATAACCGTCTCAAGGGCCCACAGGGAACTTCAGGTCACACTTTAACTAACCTCTGTGTTAGAGACTTGAAATGATTGAACAACTTGCCAGTACACTAAGGAACAAAAATCTATTCTAAATCCTGAAGAAAGGATTTAACAAATGAATATGAACACTGAATCATTAAATTCATAGCACTTTGAGTTTCCAGTATCTTAGAGGAACAAAAAGTAGAAACCTAACATTGTATAATTATAACCCATGTCAAACTTTGAATTATGTTCTACAACTAATGGTGGAGCAGTGCTTTGAAATTTATAGCTTTTTTGTATATATGTATTTTTCACAAAAAAAAGTCGTTGTGATGATAAAAAAAATATTTAAACCTTCTAGCCACCTATATTCTAGAGCAGCCATAAGGAAAAATCTGAGAGGATCATATGGCAGCCCATGACAAACCCTGGTATCTGCCCTGTAACAACTACTTGCTGAAGAGTGCTTTCAAAACTATTGCTTTTTTATTGCTTTTTTATTTCTTTGCTTTGTATATACGTTATACTATACAATAAAAATGTTGAAAGAAAAAAAAGATAAAATGTTTCTATGTGCCAAAACAATGAGCCTTCACTAGAATTACCTGTTGATGAAAATACATTCTTCTCTCCTGCATTTTATAACTAGTTAATAAGAAATTATACAGACTCTTCAATAAATGGTTCCTACAGAATCGGACATCCACATGCAAAAGATTGAAAGAGGATCCATATCTCACACTCTACACAAAAATTAACTCAAAATGGATGAAAGACCTAAACATTAGACCCAGGACCATAAAACTTTTAGAAGAAAATGTAGGGAAATATCTCATAAATTTTATAATAGGAGGTGGTTTCCTAGACCTCACACCCAAAGAACAAGCACTGAAGAAAGAAAGAAAGAAATGGGAACTGCCCAAAATTAAACACTTTTGTGCATCAAAGAACTTTGTCAAGAAAGTAAAAAGACAGCCTATACAATGGGAGACAATATTTGGAAACGATATATCAGATAAAGGTCTAGTAATCAGAATTTATAAAGAGATTGTTCAACTCAACAACAAAAAGACAGGCAACCTAATTACAAAATGGGGAAAAGACATGAACAGACATTATTCAGAAGAGGAAATACAAATGGTCAAAAGGCACATGAAAAGATGCTCAACTTCCTTGGCTATTAGGGAAATGCAAATCAAAACCACAATGAGATATCATCTCACACCCACCAGGATGGCCATTATCAATAAAACAGAAAACAAGTGCTGGAGAGAATGTGGAGAGAGAGGCACACTTATTCACTGTTGCTGGAAATGTCAAATGGTACAACCACTGTGAAAGGCAGTTTGGCGGTTCCTCAGGAAGCTAAGTATAGAACTGCCATGTGACCCAGCAATACCATTGCTAGGTATCTACTCAGAGGACACAAGGGCAAGGACACAAATGGACATTTGCACACCAATGTTTATAGTGCCATTATTTGCAATTGCTAAGAGATGGAAACAGCCAAAATGTCCATCAACAGACAAGTGGCTAAACAAGCTGTGGTATATACATATGATGAAATAGTATGCAGCTGTAAGACAGAATAAAGTTACGAAGTATGTAACAACATGAATGGACCTTAAGGACATTATACTGAGTGAGATTAGCCAGAAACGAAAGGACAGATACTGTATGGTCTCATTGATATGAACTGATATTAGTGAATGAACTTGGAGAATTTCAGATGGGAACAGAGACCATCAGGAGATAGAAATAGGTTAGATATTGGGTAACTGGAGCAGAAGGGATACAGATTGTGCAATGGGACTGATTATAAAACTCAGAAATAGATAGCACGATACTATCTAACTGTAATACAATAATGTTAGCACACTGAATGAAGCTGAATGTGAGAATGAAAGAGGGAGAAGTGCGGGCACAAATGAAATCAGAAGGAAAGACAGACGATAAAGACTGAGATGGTATAATCTAGGAATGCCTAGAATGTATAATGATAGTGACTTAAAAGTACAATTTAAAATTTACATGTTTTTGAATTAGGAACATGCAAAATGTACATGTTAAATGTACATGTTTTTGCATGAGGAAGAACAAAGGAATGTTAATATTGCAGGGTGTTGAAAATAGATGGTAATTCATATTTTAAAACTTTAACGTATGTGTGAGACTAAAGCAAAAAGTATTTGTTTGGTACAAAATTTATATTTTGACTAGTGCATTTCCTAATATAACTTATGTGGACAGCTTAATTGAACACCATAAGTACACGGAATCTTGAGTAGAGCATGAGATTTTGCAGGTTTGTCCAGAGTGATGCTCTCATAAACCCCAGAGTGATTTGAACAGTGAATAAAAAAGTATTTGCGAATTCCCCTTGGGGGAATGGCAAGAAAGGGGGAAATTCAACTTTCCCAAGGGGAAAATTTTTGATATTCTCACAAGCAGTGGAGACAACCAAAGCAATAGGCTGAACCCCCAATCTTGGGGGTTGTTCATATGAAACTTAACCCCCAAAGGACAGGCTTAGCCTACTTAAAATTAGGCCTAAGAGCCATTCCCAAGAAAACCTCTTTTGTTGCTCAGATGTGGCCTCTCTCAGCCAACATGACAAGCAAACTCACTGCCCTTCCCCTTTCTACGTGGGACATCACTCCCCGGGGTATGGACCTTCCTGGCAATGTGGAACAGAAATCCTAGAATGAGTTGTGACTCAGCATCAAGGGATTGAGAAAACCTTCTCAAACGAAAGGGGGAAGGGAAAAATCAGATAAAATAAAGCGTCAACAGCTAAGAGATTTCAAACAGAGTCAAGAGATTACCCTGGAGGTTATTCTTACACATTAAATAGGTATCACCTTTTTAGTTAAGGCATAATGGAGAGGTTGGAGGGAACTGCCTGAACATGTAGAATTGTGTTCCAGGACCCATGTTTCTTGAAGACGATTGTACAATGATATAGCTCTCACAATGTGACTGTATGATTGTGAAAACCTTGCAGTTGATGCTTCTTTTATCTACCTTATCAGCAGATGAGTAAAACATATAGATTAAAAATAAATAATAGGGGGAACAAATGTTAAAATAAATTTAGTAGATTGAAATGCTGGGGATCAATGAGGGAAAGGGGTAGGTGGTATGGTATGCACAAATTTTTTTCTTTTTTTTTTTTCTGGATTGATGCAAATGTTCTGAGGCGATCGTAGTGATGAATATACAACTATGTGATGATATTGTGAGTCATTGTTTATATACGAAGAACAAAATGAGCATACATAAGAATGTTCATGTTTGTATGTTATGTTTAAAAAGCTTTTTTAATTAAAAAAAAAGTATACAGAATATAACAGTATTTTTATCACTGCCCCAACACCAATCCTCTTCCCAAATACTCCTGAAAATACAGAATTCCTTGAGTTATGATGTTCTTTACTAATACTTGTGTATTCATCCAAGAGTGCATTTGTTTTCGATCACAAATATTATACATTTAAAAACAGCCAAGTGCGAAAAATTGAAACTGCCATGCAGACTGCTAAACAAATCCAGCAAATCTATGTGCTCCCAAACCATGACCTCATTAATTTGTCATCTTGTTTTCAAAAAGGCAGCACCAATTCACATTCAAAATAAAATGCAACTTCTATACAAAAGGCACTAAAAACTTAAGACTAAAGCACTAATATGTTATATCAAAAGTCAAAAACTATTCCTGCTTCCAGCAGGTGGAGCATAGTTCCCCTCCCCACCTCTCACTGGGTGTGGGCTAGATTTTAGTAACTCACTTCTAATGAATAGAGTACAGAAAAGGAAAAACAGCAACTTTTCAATGGAGAAACCTGGAAAACACTACTTTAACCAATTATTTCTTTATATGATAGGATGAGAAAGGTACTCCACCCTTTGACGTTCCTTCCAAAAAAAACCCATAACCCCAGTTTAATGAGGGAGGGAAAAAAAATCACAAAGGGATATTCCACCACAAAATCCCTAACCAGTACTCCTCAAAACTATCAAGGTCATGAGCAACTGCCACAGATCAGAGAAGGCTAAGGAGACATGACAATGTGGTATCCTGGATTGGATTCTAGAACAGAAAAAAAGTCTTGAAAAAAACTGATGAAATTTGAATAAAGCCTGGAGTTTAGTTTATGGTAACCTACCAATGTTGGGTTCTTAATTTTCACAAATAAATGTACCACAGTAATATAAAATGATTACATCAGCTGAGCTAACTAAAACTGGGTGAAGTACAGAAACTCTCTGTATTATCTTTGCAAGTTTTCTGTAAATCTAAAGTTATTCCAAAAAAAGTTTAAAGCTTATTTTAAAAAGTTGAATGGAATCTTAAACAGCGCATGAGAACTTGCTGGTTTCTACAGGTTAGTGTGATGCCCAATATCTCCCAGAATAATTTGGGTAGAAAATAAAAAAGTTTTTGCAAAGTACCCTTGTAGAACTGGAGAGAAAGGAGGAAATATTCAGCTCCCCATCTGGGGAATTCTTGATATTCTCACGAGCCGTAGGGACAACAACTCAATAGGCTGAGCCCTCAATCTTGGGGCTTGCTTCTATGAAGCTTATTCCTGCAAAGGAGAAGCTAAGCCTTTGATAATTATGCCTAAGAGTTACACTCAGAGAACCTCTTCTGTTGCTCAGATATGGCCTCTCTAAGCCAACCTGGCAGGTAAACCCACTGCCCTCCCCACTATGTGGGACATGACTCCCAAGGGTGTAAATCTCCCTGGCAATGTGGACAGGACACCTGGGATGAGCTGGGATACAGCAGTGTGGAATTGAGAAAGCATTCTTGACCAAAACAGGGAATAAAGAAATGAGAAAAAATAAAGCGTCAGTGGCTGAGAGATTTCAAACAGAGTCGAGAGGTTATCCTGGAGGTTTTTCTTATGCATTAAATACATATCACCTTTTTAGTTAATGTGTAATGGAGAGGCTGGAGGGAATGGTCTGAAAATGTAGAGCTGTGTTCCAGTAGCCATGTTTCTTTAAGACTGTATAAACAATACAGCTTTCGCTGCATGACTGTGAAAACCATGTGTCTGATGCTTCTTTTATCTACCTTATTGACAGACAAGTAGACAAGTAAAACATACGGATTAAAAATAAATAAATAATGGAAATTGCTAATCTGTACAGTTCTTTGAATGGCTACTTGACATTATGTGGTGAAGCTGAAAATGTCCAGCAATTCTGCTGGATGAGTGAAAGAAGGAAGATCCGGGATCCAAAGGGCAGTGATTAAATGACTGGACTATTGATTCACATTACCTGTCTTCAAACAGAAATTTTGTTAAAACTGGTTGTGTTCTATAAGTCAGGAGAAGTTACTTTAATTTGTTTGTGCTTTGATTTCATTTTCTACTTATAGGTGATAAGAAAATCTTCCCCTCTAGCTTGATGTGAATTTTAAATAAGTTAATGTAGGCAAATTCCTTAGAACAGAGATAAGTGTAAGTGTAGCCCTCATAATTTGTGGTAGTTTTTTAATTTGTTGTTGTTCTGAATAAATGAGTTCTGAATTTTGGTAATACATGTCTACCCCCCAGCAGTGTCAAGTGGGATAATAGATAAAGTATTTTTCAAGGACTCCCCTGGTAGCAATTTTTTAAAAACTTGCTTCATAATCAAATCCCAGTCATAGTATTTTATGGACCCATAAATGACCGGACTATTGATTCACATTACCTGTGGGAGCATCAGAGTCCTTTGGTGAACTTGTCACCAACAAGAGCTCATTTGAAAGTTTGAGAAGTGCCCCCATGCACGTTTTTAAAAGGTAATTTAAGGAAGGGCTCATTTTAGCTATGAAATTTTGAGAAAAATATCTTGTACCGCATCAATAAATATTTGAATTTCTAAAATAAATAAATAAATAAATAAATAATGGGGGGAACAAATGTTAAAATAAACTTAGTAGACTGAAATGCTAGTGATCAATGAAAGGGAAGGACAAGGGGTATGGTATGTATGAATTTTTCTGTTTTCTTTTTATTTCTTTTTCTGGATTGATGCAATTGTTCTGAGAGGTGATTGTGGTGATGATTATAAAACTGTGATGATATTGTGAGTTACTGATTATATATCAAGAGTGGAATGATCATACAGTAAGAATGTTTGTGCTTGTATGTCTTTATGTTTAATAAATTAAAAAAAGGCAATACAAACAAACAAACAAAAAAGCTATTATAAACACTCAGCTATCCTGAGACTAGTAATTAAAATTATTATAACATGAAGCAAAACAGATCTACTATGGAGTTTAAACATCAATTAAAATATTGGCAATTAAATTTTCTGTAAAAGATATATTTAAAACCTTTGGAGAGTATTGAAAGATATGAATAAAATAATTAAACATTTAAGTACTGAACTGTTTCAAATGCTGACAGGATCTGTCCTGACCCAAGGCATATTCTTTTTCTCAATTATATCCCCATCCCCTAATTTACCCTCTAAAAAGCTACAAAACATAATTTAGGTAATTAAATATATAAAATTTCTAAAGTAATAGCATCTGTCATTCTGTCCTGATGAAACTTCCACAAATCAAGCACTCTCATGGGATTTGTTTTCTTTTTCAAGTTAATGACAGGGCATACATAATTCAGAAACCCTAAGAACATAAGATGCAAAAAAAAAAAAGAACAGAAGATGCAATGCCATTAATCTACTGTTACAAAGAGATGGGAGAACACATTTTTATTTTTATAAGAATTGTTTTAATTCTATTTTCCACATAAGAAATGTGACTGTAAGTAGTGAAACTGATTTAATAAGTCACAGGAAAAAAAGCAGTCTCCGTATTTCAACCTTGGTCACTATTTTTTCTATCAGTTTACTCTCCGAATCTGAAGCAGTACAGCCAATCACTGGTATTTTTTAAACTGTTACTGAAGGCCACAAACTACTGCCCAAGAAAGAATAAAATTATTAATTTCCACTTATAGAGCCCATATATTTAGAAAACAGCCATTACTTTGTAATGATATTGCTTCTATTTCAATTTTTCTCAGAGGATAAAATCATACTAAAATCTATATATGTATAAATACTAATAAGTTCTTTCATCAACTAAAGCAAATGAATGACTCTTACAAGGAGTTAATCCTAGAGGGGTAATGACACTATTACAAGGAGTTAAGTATACTAGAGGGGTATATAATAGGTATAAAAATGTACCTGTTGCAAAAGATGGACTATAGTTAACAGTAATAGTTTCATACTCTTTCAACAATAGTAACAAATGTACCACACCAATACTATGGGTCAATAGCAACGGGGGAAAAGGAGTATGGACGGATCAGGATTTTCTTTTTTATTTTCATTTCTTTTGTGGAGTAACGAAAATGTTCTAAATTTGATCATGAGAATGTATTAGCAACTATGTAATGATACTGTGACCAGTGATTATATACTTCAGACGGTTTCTATGGTGTGTGACTATATCTCAATAAAATTTATTTTAAAAATCTATGTAGGGTGGGCCACGGTGGCTCAGCAGGCAGTGAACTCATATGCCACGCTGGAGACCTGGGCTCGATTTCAGGTGGCTGCCCAGGCAAAAAAAAAAATCTATGTATGTGTAATACTTCTAAAATCTAACTTTAAATAAGAAAATGACATCAGAACTTCATCAGAGCTGATAAAACACTGCAAGAATGCCATTTAAGAAATAAAGCATCCAGAACCAGCCTAAAATCAACATAATTTATCCAATTCATTCAAGTAAGTACTAAACCATGATTAAAAAGCTCACTAGTCAAACACTAATCTCTGATTCCATAAAAAATAGAATGAGAAATTTCATTTCCCATTAAGCAAATAGAAACATAAGACAGGTATCTCTTACTATCAATTAAGATAATCCAGTTCAAAGGCTTGAGAACATGTACCAGGTCACCAAAAAAAAAAAAAACAAAGAGAATAAGTAGTCATGCATTTCCTTAGCAATTCTTGGAATTACAAAATGCAAAAGTAATAAACTGAATTCCTGCAAATAAACTCACATGGGGTAAGAAGGCAACTCTCAATTACCTCCCAGAAAAGCACAAGAGGATACTAGGTAATAAAAAGTTCTAGACTTTCAACCTTGAGGATGTAAAGAAAACACAGACAGTAATCAGCTTCTGAATCTCAGAAACACTGATCAGATTGCTTAAGACTAGATCAAAAAAGCCAAATTCTTCACAAAGAAGGAGAGGTCAGGACCTCTAAAGAATAAGAACATAAAATTCAGATGCCAAGTTCCATTGAGTTGGACTTCACTGAACACATTTAGTAGGTAGCCTGGTATTCTTACATTCAAAGCATACATACAAAGTTGTAAACTACTATAAGTTTTTAGCATAAGTTCAAGTTTGATAAAAAATTGCCAAACTGCACAAAGGGTAATAGGCTAAATATACTTCAATTTCCAAACTCCTAGAAAAAAGGGCTTGACTACACTATTACTTTTAATTAAGCTTGTATGTAAGATACTGGAAAGGATTTAGAGATAACTTCTCTCCACAGAGGTTGTGTGTGTGTGTGTGTGTTTATTCAATCTAATGGTATTTTTCTGCCAGTGAAGCTTAACTCAGTCTTGTTTGATTCCTAGAAAGTAGTCAAAAGTATAAACTAATAGAAAACAGATACATCAATTTCAAAGAATGCATTAATAAACAAAAATGAAATGAAATTATAAAGTCTTTATGAGCCACCAGTTTGGATTTCCTGATATATTATGTTTTACATGTTTTCTCTTAGCTAAAGAATAAAACCGTATTAATTATTCAAAGATAGAAAGAACTTGGGACCTAATTCAACAGCCTGTAAAAAATGAGTAAAAAAATAAGGACAAAAAATAACTAAATAATGGAGGGGGAACAAGGGTGAAAAAAAAATGGGTAGACTGCAATACTGGTAGATGGTGGCGGGGGGGTAAGAGGTATGAAATATATGGGTTTTTTCTTTTTGCTTCTTTTTCTGGGATGATACAGATATTCTAGGTATGATCACAGTGGTGAATACACAAGTACGTTATGATAAAAAAAAAAACTGAATATGGTGATGAGAAAAAAAAAAGAAAATTCCCCAATCCCTATCTTTGCTTGACCAAATGTTGCAGCTCCACTCATGTAAATAAAGGCATCAGCCCCAGGTGCACACGTACACAAACACATACACACACACACACACAAGCACATGCCAAAATTTCAAAATGGAGACAGGTACATGGGAACTCTATTTCCTGCATGATCTTTCTGTAAACCTGCAACGTCTCTAATGGATCTTAATTAATTTTCAAAAAAAGCATATGCCATTTGACAGGCTTCCGAGATAACAGTAACATTTTATATTTTGATGTGGGTGGCAGTTACTTTTGTAAGTGTGTGTGCAGTTTTTACTTTCGTAAAAATCAGCTGCATGCTTAAGATCTATGAACTTTTACAGCATAAATGCTATGTTTCCATAAAAAGTTTTCCATACCTGAATTTTTTCAGTGTGAAATGTATACATTCTGTATTCATCCATTATAAATTGCCTTTTAGTTTTATCTTTTTTGAAAAAAAAAAAAAGAGCCTGTCAAAAGAAAAGATAAAAGTACATATGCACAAGCCATAAATGACTCGATACAGGTATATTCAAATATATGTCTTCATTTGATAATCAAAGACATGACACTCAAAAACTACCTTTTATTTTATTGCCAGGAGAAAGGGGCAGCAATCCCGATAATTGATCTACTTCCTCTCCCTCTTACACCCATAAAATCTAACTTTACAAAAAGGTATTTTTTGTTTTCCTAAAATCTCAAATGATAAAAATGAATAATGAAGTGAAATACAGAATTTTTTTCTTTGTTATCAAGATGGTGGCTGTGGAATATTTAATGAATTAGTTTGCAAAATTAATAGACACTAATAATGTCACACTGCATTGCCCAGAGCAGTGCTTTTTCCTCAGTTCACCTAATTCTGTTATCAAACCTATTATGGACTATTAAAATTGTTTTAGTATACTAACAAGCAACATTAAGATTTGCCACCAAGTTAAGACAAATAGTTAAACCCTTTTTTGTCAGAAAGTACAAGCATTTAGTTTCCCTCCTGTGTTCATGTGCTTGAATATAAACATCCAAACATCCAAAACGTCTAAGATCCTCATCATGGGATGATCCAATTGTAGGCTCCCTTATTTCAGATTAGTGATATGGCCAAATATCAATTCACTAGAACTCCAGAGGTGAAATTGTTTAGCACATGATACTCATACAAATATCACTTCACAGTTGGGGGAAGCTAAAGACATATAAAAGTGACTATTTGCTAATGAAAAAAAAGCAAACAGTTTATTTCCTCCGGAGTGAAACAAAGAGTCATGTAGTTTCAAGCTTTGTTGCCAAGGAGATTGACTAATTTATTTACAGATTTAGATTCAGAGATTAGCACAGGGGTATACTAAACATCTAACAGTCTATAAGACCATAAAACAATAGAGCCAGCCATGTTATACCTGGTGAACTCTCATGGACATAACTCTAACCAAATTAATCTTCTACAGATAAATGTTACAATGGAAATGTTTACCCACATCTTAAATCTCTGAATTAATCAATCTTTCAGAAACTGTGCAATATAAAGTCAACTGATTCTAAAGGAAAATCCGGATAACCAAAGTTATATTGACACCATTTGGACAAACTACATTTATCTTTCACTAAACTGAGTGGTAACCCTATTGCTTTTGAGGTAACAAGAACAAGAAATACTTTTTACCTACTTTTCTATTTACATTATCTCAACTAATGTTATTATCTCAACTTCTCGAAGAAACTTCATAAGTGTACAGGATAAAAACATGAAGTCTTTTTGCCTAATACTAGAAAGAAAAAGAATAATTTACAACATTAACAATTTCACATGTAGGGAATTTCCTCTTTCATTACATAATGCTCCATAAAAGTGGTTCTGAATGTTAGAAATCTGCAGTTTGAACAAAGACAAAGATTCCATTTCCAGTCAATTAAATAATATTCTAAAATCCCTAAATACGGTTCCTACAAGTGCTACAGCCCAGGTTCCTTTGTGAGCCCAGGGACAGACCCACCAGCCAGTCATGCCTGCATTTCTGAGAGTGGCAAAGTCCAGCCAAGCCTCTCTGCTTCATAAGCACCTCCTGCTCCTCCCCTGGCTTCTCTACAGGCCAGGCAAAGTCAAAAGACCAGTAGCACCTAAACTTTAAACCATCTACATAATGCCCTAGATACCTAAAAAGCAGGGGCAGGCAAAAGAATCCTTCATCCTTCACAAGTATACAGCTGCCCTGTGGGGCTTTCCACTTGACTCTTGAGGATTTGGGTTCTACCCAGCAAGAACAGATACCACCACAAGCACCAGCCTCAAATACCCCAGCCACCTTCTTCAAACACCTGGTGAGGTACAGGTGTAAGAAATTACAATAACTACAGCATCTGTCCATAAAATCTAACAATTCTTCTTAATTTCAATACCCCTGGCAAGACCCACCAATATAGCTATGGCCTTTCAAAAGCAAGCACTGACACTAAGGTGTTAATAATAGGTTAGTATATGGGAGCCCTGTATTTTATGCATGATTTTTCTGTAAACCCACAGCTTCCTTAACTTGAAAAAAAAAGCATGCACTGACTTTTGTTTTGAAAGGTTTCTACATTGCAATTGAATTATGCCTTAGCAATTAGAAAATAATACACTCTTATATGCTCTAAGCATCTAAACTGTGGCTGACTACTGAAACAAAATATTTGAAATGATATCTTTGACCCCAACCTAAAACAGGCATAAAAAGAAAACCAGGTCTTCTTTTTCTTATTAGCCAAACTACAAGTTCCAACTGTTGGTAATAAAATGTTAAAAAAATTTTAAGCAACATGTAAACACACATATATATGAATTTGAATGTTTATAATTTATCAGAAAGAATGTAATAACAACTATTAGAAAGCAATGTCTAGTTTTTTGTGATGTCTATTAACCTAGCAAACAACTTAAATGGAATGTTAAAAATAAACAAAAAAATTTTTTTAATTAACTTAAAAAACAAAACAAAACAGGAGACCATTATATTAACAGATACCCTAACTCTTAGAATCTGCTTCCAGTTCTACCTCTGAGTAGCTGTTTCTTGGATAAACTGGTTCATTTTCTTTTAAGTTTTAGTTCACATGAAAAGTGGAAATACTATTCAGACCTCAGAGGCCTATATAAAGATTTATAAACTGCTGTAAATTTTCTAGAGGTGCTAAGTAAAATCGAAGTATGTTAAAAAAAAATTCTGATCAGTATTAAAAGCAAGAAAAGAATATCACCTGTTAGTAAGATTCTAGCAAAAATAAAACTGACCATAATCTTTGAAGTGACATTTCTAAAGGCAATAAAACATAAAAGTATTTCACAAATTCATTAATTTCAAATGGGAGAGAGGAAAGAATAACTACAAAACTAGCTTTCACAGAATCAGGTTAGAAATCAGTGGTTTAGGAGTGTACAATTTAGTGAAATTTCTTTGAAGTACACAGTTTTAAAAATTTAATGTCACAATTTTACTTGTGTATGAAAAGTAGAAAATCAAGAAAAATTAAATTAAGCTCTCTTAAAAAGTTAAACATACACCTATCACATGATCCAACGATTCCACTCCTACATATTTACCCAAAATAAAAGAAAGCATATGTTCCCCCCAAATGTTCACACCAGCTGTATTTGTAATAGCCCAATACTGGAAATAACCCAAACATCCATCAACAGGTGAACGCATAAACAAATTGTGGTATATGCATACACTGGAATACAACTCAGCAACAAAAAGGAATGAACTACAGAGTAACAACATGGATGAATCTTAAAATAATTATGCTGAAAGAACCCACAAAAAAAGCACACATACTATATGACTCCACATGTATACACAAATTTCAAGAAAATGCAAAGTAACCTACGGTGAAAAAAATCAGATCAATATTTGAGAGGAGAGGGATTACAAGGTGGCATAAGAAATTTGGGGGGGGAAGACTGTAGTAATGCTTCATGCGTCAAAACTTACCAAATTTATCACATTTTAAATATGTACTGTTTACTGTATGCCAATTATACCTCAATTAACACAGAAAAAGAAAAAAATTCAAGCTACCGAAACTGCTTCCACACATCTTGCCAGTCAGTCTATCTGCTCATAAATGTAACATTTTTAACCTACCAAGTCATCACAGGCACTCAGAGAAGTAGAAAAGTATCCCTATGTCAGGAAAACCATCATCACACATAAAAAAATATATGAACATTAAAGCAAAGAGAAATCACAAATCATCTTTAATCACTAAGCTATACTGCTCTAGTACTAAAGTGACACCGACTAAAACACAGTAACTAAATGAGAGCCATCTGAACTAGGGATCTCAAGATTTTTAAGTATTTTAAAGAATGTTTACATTCTTTGATCTAGAACCCCATTTCTGGAAAATAGAAATAATCCAAAAATACAAGAAAAGCCCTTTTTCATTTCAATGTTTTTATCCGAGAAAAATGGTAAAGAATTAAATCAATGGCAGTCACGTGATAGGCTACTACACTAGCTTATTCAATTATGATTTTTAAATAAATCTGATTTTTTTTAACTGGGAAAAATACTTGCAAAAATATTAAGCAAAAAAGGGCATAATACAGTGTGGTCAACAAGTTGACATAATATATCCTGGGAGGGAAAAAGACTGATAGGGAAAAACACCATAATGTTAATATTTGAGGACAATGTTTTCTCAAAGCATGATAGACCAGACCAGCAGAAACAGCACTGCTTGTCAGAATGCAAGTTCTCAGGCCCCATCCGATATCTACTGAACCAGAAAACTATATAGGTGGGACCCAGTAACCTATTTTAAGAAACCCTCTAGGTGATTAGGATAAACATTACATTTTGAGAACCACTGTTAAAAGGACAGGATTATAGATGACTGTTTTCTTACCTTTTAAACCTATATTTTCCTTAATTATCTTATGGCTTTTACAATCCAACTAAGTTTTTTTTTCATTTAACTAGTTTACTAAAAGGTATCACTATATGGGTCTATAGTTAAAAAGCTATGGGTGCAAGGGTGGTTCAGTGATAGAATGCTCGCCTTCCATGCGGGAGACCCACGTTCAATTCCCAGACCATGCACCCCCCCCCCAAAAAAAAAAGCTATTAGCATTTTTGCAGGTCTAAAATGCATGCCTAAAAAAGCAACGATTCTTGGAAACATCAAATCTTTTGATTGACGAATATACTAAATTAAATAAGTAAGCAAAATAATTCTAGGTTGTTCTATACTTGATCTTAGTCAAAAGGTTGAGAAGCGATTCTAGGTTGTTCTAACACACACACACACACAAGCAGGTAAGGTATTTTTATGGGTCATATCTGCAAAAGATCATTTTTCCTAAACCTGAATTTTTAGGTTTGAGTGTAATTTACTAGAATTGCTCTGCAGGAATCAGATATTCTGAAACTATGAATGCTTAGTCATGTAGGTTCCTGCTTAACCAAGATAAGCACCAGTATGTTATATTTGTCACCAAAATCTAGGCTGGAAAGACAAATTCAGAACCTGGGAGTTGTCAAATCTTTCAATTTTAGCTTGAAGACTTAAAACTCTCCCAACTTCAATCCCAACATCTCACTAAAACAGAAGCCCCAGGAAATAAAAGATAAACTACAGGTTCCTAGCTGACACTGGAACTGGTTAAAAGATTACAGAATTATCGACACTTTGAGCACAAATTAAAGAGTAACAAATACTACTAATTTAAGAATAGATTAATTACTGATTAACAGCAAAATACCAAAGCTGAAGACAAAGACAACTGGCTACACATTTTAATGTTTGTTTTGTTTCAGTTTTTACATAACTTTTAAATAACTAACAGGAACATGGATCCTATACAACTCATCACTTAAAATGTACTTTTCTAAAACTTTTCATTTCTTGAAAAGTCAATCCTGAAAGTAAATACACGTTGTTAAAAAGCAAGCTGATCTATACAGTGCTGACCTGGCATATACATAGCCTGTTCTTAACAATTACCAAAAAAAAAAAATTTTTTAACTAATTACATAAGCATCATGACCACCCACACTGAATTTTTCACTAACCATCCCTCTTCTCCCTGCCCCACCTAGCACCATGCCTGGCACAAGGCCTGTACTCAAAATGACTGAGGAGGTGAACTTGTTATAGAAAGCTTCTGAAACCCTAAAGAAACAAAAGACTATAAAGTTCAGTAATGCTGTTAATGAATTTAATATAAGACACTGCCCCTTTCTGACTACTTTCAAAGCTGTAGTAGCTTAAATTTTTATCATACTTTTGCAATCCTGCATGAGTCAGTTAAATACCCTTAAAGTGACATTCTGTTTTAAGTCAATGCACCTTTTCTGAAAAAGAGAATCTTTAAAAACTCTTGGTATTATAAAATAAATTACAAAATCTCACTTCAATGCCGAGTCCCCACTATTATCAGATTCACTGTTCTGATTTAGCCTTAATTTTCTGAACATTCGTGTATTCTTAAGTTAGTCAGGTTTTCCTCTCCTTTTTTTATCCCCTTGAAAATACACAAGATTCTGTAACACCATCAGAAGGCCTCCCCAGCCCCCACATTTTTTGTATATAAACATACTCTTGTCACACACTCCATCAGCTGTTTGGTAGCTCCACCCCTCCTCTGTTTCCGGGTAGTAACAGAGTAGCCAATGAGCTGTGAGGAGCTGTGCCTGCGGCCTTTTGCCTGCAAATGCTTTTCCAAAACAAGTAGCTCCAGCCTTTAGCAGGGGCCACTGGTTCACAGATAAAAGGATCACCAGGGCTATGCAACAGGGTGAGACAAGTAACTTCCACCTATAAGGAAACCCGTGCAACCTTAGCTGTTTGTTCCTCCACCAGGGAGAATTTAAATCGATATTCCTTTAGGGCAAATCACTCTTTAAGGTCACTGGAGTCCCAGTTCCAGACAATCTAAATAATCATTCGGGTTCGAGATGGAAACCTCAAAAGTTGCCAGGCTGGGAGTAGCACAATATCACTAATCTACCTGACTGCGCAAACAAACAGCCATGCTATTCAAAACTATTCCACAGGATTTCAGGTTACCCCAAGTTTTTCTATTGGAACACATTCCTACAGGGCCCAAAAGTCATTTAAATCAGTTTCTAGGCTCCTGGGGAGGTTTGCACAACCCTTAGCAAAAGGATCAGAAGAGAAACAATGAATGAGTCAGAGTTTCTGAACATAATCGCTCAGCAGATTATTAAGTGCATCGGTGCAAAACACTCTGCATAACTTGGAAGTCAGCTCTCCTCCTACCAACCCGTGACAAAAGAAATATCACGACTCTAAACAACAACCAAAGACAGTGTCTCCAAAGAACCCAGCGAAGTAGTGGAAGCCAGCAGCCAAATTAGTTATACATCCTCTTCTCTCCCCACCCCCACACTGTTACTTTAGTACTATATAGGTTCCCTGCCAGGCTGTAAATCGTGGTGGCATAATTACCCACAGGAGACATCCTAAAATGGGCTGAAACAGGAGATTGCAAGGAAACTGGCTATAAGCCTCCACACCAAAGAAATCACCAAGGGGCACTGAGGGACAAGAAGCAAGTACATTCCTTCAGACCTTTTCTTTCTACTTCCTTTCCACCATCTTTCATTTTTCACCGCCCCCAACCCCAGGTTTTTCCCACAATTTTAGTCATTAAGAAGTGGATCGGAGATTTTCTTCCTTAATTATATTGCTAAATATACGTTACTCAAAAATTGTTAGTTCCACTTGGGCCTACTGACGTGAATTCAACCGAGAAAGGAGGCCACAAAATATTTCACTCCCACAACACATATACATACACAAAAGGACATATGAAAATTTTAACTTCCAAACTGCATTAGACCAGGAAAAAAAACATAAAACAAAGATAACCTCTGGCTTTTAAATCCAGAGATTGTTATCTTCCTATCTCAGAGATCTATGATTTTAAAGCTGCTCTGCTTTCTTTTGTCAGAAAGAAGAAAGGTGGGGAAAGAACAGAAAGGCAATGCATCTTTGCCTTTCTTCCATCTTCTACTAAAAATAAGCTATGAAATAAGCCACTTAGGAAAAAAGGACGGAAAAAAAAAAAGACACCCTGCTGTTCTTTGTCTGTTTTCCTTTCCCTCTACAGCACCCCCCCACCCCCAACCCGGACTCCTAAATGCGGTAATCATTCTAGATGCCACAACTACTAAATGAACAAAAGACACTGTATTGAAAAGGCATCAGGTCAAGTTAGGCCTCACCCTTTATTCTTAATCTTTTAAAAATATAAATGAACATAATTTGAGACTCTTACATTGATCAAAAACAGCTGGAATTCTCTCCTGCACCCCCACTCTAATTAAACACTAAGTAGAAATTTGTATTAGGTGTGACAGTAACTCTCAAATCAAGATTAAAATAACTCGGATTCTACCACCATGTCATTTCCGTGTTTCTAAACAAAAATAAAACCCGAAACTGCTTTGTGTGCATTCATTTACACACTAACGTAGTTACAAGTTTTCTTACCTTATGTAAAGCCAACATTACTAATATCACTCACACATTTACAAAACTCAATCACAGTCACAAACAGCTCATAAAGACTTGATTAACTTATGCTTAAACATATATGTTGCGTGTAATATATACTTTATTTGCTCCTCTTTCTAATCCCCACTTTCATCCCCCAAAATTCTAAACTCCTAACTCTAAACTTAAAAGTTTATCTACTGTTGCTAATTTCTAGTCAAGAGTGAGGAGAAAAACACCTTATTCCTGAAAAGATTATGGAAAAAAAAAAATCACTTGCCCAGCAACTTCCCTCCCATCCCCCACTTTCAAACGAAATGCAAAAAACTACTTTTTAAAAACTTAAGCAATTTTCATAACTATTTGGCAAAAATCATCCATCTATGACAAGGTAAAACACCCAATCAAAAACAGCAACATAAAAAGAAAGAAGGATTTCACCTGAAGAATCTAGCCAAACAACTTAAGTTATATAAACAAAACCCTGCAACAGGGGGAAATGGTGGAGGATGCGAGTGAGGGAGAAAGAGAAGCAGGAGATAGGACTTTTTAACTGTGTTTCACACACTACCTCCATTACCCTTCTCCACCACCCCACCGTCCCCCTACACACCCCGGGATTAGTTGTTCGGGACACTAGGCTCATTTCCTCCCCCTCCCTCACCCTCTAAATTACCCCTCAAAAAATTCCTCGATTTGTCACAGGAACCTTCACGAATCTCCCTAGCTGGTCATGAAATAATCAGTCTCGACTCCAACCAAAACCACTGCCTGAAGGACTCATCAGTTTATAGCTTTCCTGCTACCTCCAGAGCGTATGAAGTTGGGGCTGGGGAATACCAAATAAAGGGTGTCACTCGGCAAGCCCAGGGCAATTATTTCCCAAGAAACTTAACCTCGGAGATGGAATGTGCTTAAGTGGATAGCACAGGGGCTATTTTGTCAAGGTGCTCCTCTTTCTCTCCTTTCCCCCAGCTGTCAAAGCACAATATGGAGGGTGGCTTGCTGGAGGGCCTGGGGGTCCTCAGCACAAAAAACTATGGGTGGGATAGGCTTTGTCCGTGGAAAGGAAAACAGTGGGGTTCCCCTGGGGACCAGAAAGCTAATTAGGGTCTCTGTCTTAAAATACACAAGGTTCTTTATTAGAAGAGAGGGCATGGAGCAGACTCTCTTCCTAATATAGAAAAGCATTAGGGATAAAGGAGGTCACCTGAGTTATCCCAGTTCAAGGAGCATTGTGAGTGGAGGGAATGGTGGCATGTCAAGAAAGAAAGGCAGGCTTTCCACATTACGTCCCTATATCCAGAGGGAGAAAACAGAAGAGAGACCCTGAAGGTAGGCTCGGTGGTGGGAAACCGAGTGAGATGGCTGGTCCTGCAAAAAAGGGCCGTCTTGGGAATCTAAACGTCATGGAGGAAAGTCCTAGGCACTGGGGGAGCAAAAAGAGCCTGGAACAACGCATATCTCGAGTTTCTGCAAATAAAGGGGGAGTTGAAAAGGCTCTCGACTCCTGGGAGGTGCCGAGGAGCCGCCGTAAGTGCTGGGGGGGAGAGAGGGAAGTCTCGGACCGTGGCCTGGAGTACCCCAGAGCCCCTACCTGGGGTTTGGGCTGCCCTAGGCATCCCCACGCCGCCCCCCAACATACACACACACACACACACACACACACACACACACACACACACGCACAGCCCGAATTCCCCCTCTACGAAGGATACAGCTTGACCACGTCCGTGTCCATCCGCCTCTTGCCCGGACTGGGGGATGACATGGTGTCGCCGCTGCCTCCCCGTCGCCTGCGCCGCCGCCTCCCTTTCCTGCTCGGCCCGTCTGTCACGGGCCTCGGGCCCCGGCTGTGAGGAGCCCGCGGCCGCGCCGGCTCCTCGGTGGAGGTGGCAACACCCCCCGCGGTCCTGGTCGGTCCGGTCCGCCGCTGCCGCCGCCCCCCGCACCGGGGAACACCGGGCACTGTCCGGCCGGGTGGGGGTGGGGACCCCGCGGCGCCCGGATCGGGCTGCCCCTCTCCGGCTGTGGGTTCCGCCGCGGCCCGGCCCCGGCGATACGCTGCGCCGCGCGACACTCCCTCCTGCCTGCTCTAGCTCACTCGCCTGCTCACCCTCTCGCCGGCTCCCAAGCAGCCTCCACGACAAGCGGACGACACCAGCTTAGTCGGCCTCTCTACCCCAGCCTCGCTCAGGGCGCCGTGACGTCACCTCTGTGACGTCATCGGAGGGGCGGGCCCGGTCGGCGAAAGGGGTGGGGCGCCGCAGCCGTAGCGTGAACTTTCCTGGGGGGTTCTGGGAGTTGTAGTCCCTCTTTCTCCTGCCGTCTCACGGCCCTCTGTCCCCTCCCCCAACTCTCCACACATCTAATCGCTCAACTGCCAGTGTCGTGTTCCTCCTCATAAACGATAATAGTAAATAATGGCAACATTATTACTTTCACGTGTTTTAGGGTAATGAGCCGCTTCTCACATACTCTGTTAAAAAGGCTGGTGATTTGATTTGGAGGAGCCCAAGGAGGTAATTAATCATGCAGACGACAAAATCTGGAGATTCCCACACCAGCAGGTTCTCTGCACTCTGCCCCCTCCTTTGATGGACGGAATTTGTTTGCAGCGATTTTAGAGTATAGCGAGGCCTCCTCACAGCTTCCAGAGCAGGGTTCCTCACCCTCCACATACAGCGTCACTACCTCAAGGGATAGAGTTGCTGCATCAAGGTAGCAAAGCCAAGAATAAATTATTTCTACAGAGTCTGAAGTAATTTCTCAGAGCATGACTGATAGAAGAGAAACTTCCCCCAAGAAGCTGTAGTTCAGGACAAAGATTGTTCTGCTCCCCAAACTTCTACACCAAACTTTATCTGCACCTTCATTCCTTCAATATTTATTGAGCACCTAACTTTAGACTAATCACTTTGCTGGACACGAGGATACAATGGTGAGCCAAGAAAGACTCTAGATTTACACAACCCTCCCAACATGGCCTGTGGATCTATAGAGTCAATATCACCTACGAACCTGATAGAAATGCAGACCAGAGCTTCCCTACAGACCTACTGAATTAGAATTTGCAGTTTAACAAGATCCCCAGGTGATTCCTTTGCAGTTTGTATTCTGAGAGATACTACCTTATAAGGCACCTCAAAGAAAGTAATATCTAACCCTGGGGTCAACCAGGCAAAGGGGGCAGAATCTCCTTTATTTATATCATATTTTCACTGCCATCTGTTTTCAAAAAATGTATCTATGCTCTTGTTTGTATTTTTCAGACCTCTGTTGTAAGTTGGTTCCCCTTATGTAACCACCTGTTTTTTCTCTCTCTCTCTCTCTCTCTCTCTCTCTCTCTCACACACACACACACACACACACACTCCTGGGCCAGTAGCACTCAGCTAAAGTTGGACATTGTTTGCTTCTACATTCCATCTCTACTGTTATTTTAACTGCTTCTAAAAAGAACGTATTGCTCTTTCTAACTTCACATAGTCAATCTGTCAGAAGGAAGACAAATCTGAATGAAAAGATTTCTAGCCTTCTGTATTTGACCGTTTTGTTAAAGGGAGATAAGGAGGGAGCAAAGAATTGCCTTCAGGGCCATGTCTGTTCTTGCGACTCTCAGGGCTTCTGTTGCTGCTACCCTTACCCCAGCACAGCTCCCTCTCACTCTTTTACCGAATTATCTTCCACTCTTGCCCTAAAACAGTGGTTCTCAAGCATTGGTACAGTTCAGAATCACCTGGGGAGCTTGTTAAGCTTACAATGTCCAGGTCCCACCCCTGGGGATTCTGATTCAGAAGGTCCGGGGTGCGGCTTGGACATCCATAGCTTTAATAAGTTCCCCAGGTGATTCTGATGAAGGCCACGGGCTTGAGAACCACTGCTTTAAGATTTCAATAGTCAACACCACTTTCAAAACACCTGCCTGACCCCTCTAGGATGGGTCATGTGCTTCCATAATGTCCTACCTAAATAAAGAAAAGACTTGACTGCCCCTCCTTTTCCTCCCCACCTGAGAGCAAAAGTGGCAAGCTTAGAAGACCCAAGGGAGTTGTTTTCAGAACCACAGAAAGAATTGATCAAGTAAGAAACACTTGAGAAAGAAGAACACAGAGTGGAGCCTAGAAATTGTCCCTGCTGCTTTAATCTTCACAGATGCATATCTGCTGTGACCAGTACTGGGTAAAAAAAATTCAGGGGAGCGTTAAAGAATCTTGTTTCCAACAACATTGGAGACGATGGGGTTGCTCTACCTAGAAATGCAATGAAGATTTAGCTCTCTGAGCAGTCATTGAAAAGGAATCATGTTTCATAAGGAAGAATTATTGCATCTTTAGTGTTTGACCTCCGGATTAAAAACATGGATACTCTAGAATAAACCTTCCCTTTCCCAGCTCTTCATTATACTTCAGTAAATTGCATATATCCTCCCCGCATCTCAGTTTTCTCATCTGTAAAATGGCATTCACAATGCCCTACCTACTTGAGTAGGTTGATTCAGTAAGTGGGGAAAAAATGGATGTGAAAGCTTTATATAATTATAAATTGCTTTTCATAAAGGTACTGTGAGGTGCTGATTACAAGGTGCAATATGGTTTGGGGGTGGTGTTATTGTGGAATTATTAATATCACTGCTCCATTTGCCCTACTCCTTATACACTAGTTCATTTAAGGAAAAGGTTATCCTAAGATATCATAGTGTCAAATCCCTCTCTTTGTGGTGAAGCTATGTTCACATTTTTGACACACTTTTCTCTGTGGGTATTTTGTCATTTGTTCCTTCTTAAATTCACCTCCCCTATTCTGACCACCTCCCCCGCCTTCCACCTGCACCTTCAGCACTATCCTTCCCCAGATCCTAAGCTATCCTCCTATTTCCAGAGCTTCAAAAAGCTCCTGAACCTTCCCTTGACCACATAAAATCAAAAAGTCGTTCCAAAGTGGTGTAAAATGACAGCCCCAGTTTTACTTAATCTGCTTTACAAAAACTGAGCTCCACTTTAGTGAAGGTAAGTTTGTTCTCATCTCTTTTTCCAATATTCCAACCATTTAGAATGGCAAAATTTACTCTAAGACAGCACTGGGGCCTAGGAATGTCTGTTTACATGTGTGTACACACAGGGCAGCGCACTGGAATGAACAACATTCTCCCTTATCAGGTACAACCACAGAGCGCATGTGAGGGAACAGCTGTCTGGCCTTGCCTGACTACCGAGTGTTGCAATCTAGGATATGTATTCGGGGCCTGTTTATCTCTCCCCAGAGCAGGGCCAACTTTCCCCAATGGCCCGTCCGATCTCAGGAGCAGTTTCTCAAATGCGAGAATATAAATGTGGAGACAATATAATTCTGTGAGACAATATAACTCACTAGAGTAAGATGAAACCAGTCATTCTGTGGAATGAATGGAAAAGCCCAACCCAAATGCTACTCTGTCTTTGAAGTTACCTGTGAACCTCAACAGCTCTAAAACCAGAGTGAGTTGAACACTGTCCCCATCAAGTGCGAAAATTCCCCAGTAAGGACTCCTGATTAAGATTTCTCATCAGGAAACAGGTTCACTTTGAGCTGGTGCTCTTGGCAACTGGGATCAGAGGTCCACATCCTTTTAGAAGGTAATAACCTCAGCAGTTTCCCTGCTGATATGTACATAAAAGCTTAAAACTCACTTTCAAGCATCTTTATGTAACACTGTTGCGATTTGTCCCCATCTGAGCTTCAGTAAGGGCCCAGGAGCACACAGACCAAGCACTCCCAAAGAAGGGAAGATTTCATGTCACCACTGCTGTCATTCCCACAGGTTCTTTGCTTGTTCTCTATGGCAACAGGCTCCCTGGACAAACACCAACCCTTCCAAAGCATCATGGTTCAGTGAAAACATAGAATTTACAGAGAAAGAGACAATCACTTCCAGACCCTGTTCTGCTACCTTCCTGGTATAAATTGGGCACGTACCCTAACTTCTGTGCCTCAGTTTCCTTATCTGTAAAACAGGACAATAACACCTGCACTACTTTGCCTGTCAAGATTCCTGGGAATATGTTGCCACCTCTAAAGTACTAGTCATATTATATAGGGGATTAAGTGTTCTCCCTCCCCTCAACTCCCATCCACTCACTATCCCCAAGGCTTAAGGAAGGAGTGAGGTTGGAAATTAATCACATATTTATTATTCAGGGAGATCACATCTGAACCAACTGCCCTTTTTGGAGCATTTGTTTTGCCAGTTGAGACCTCCTGCAATTCCTTTGCTGCTTCCTCATCTCCCTTATCTTGAAATGCTGGAAGCCCCAGGCTCAGTTCTCCCGGCTGTCTCGGGGCTCTTCTCCTCTTTATTTACATTTAATCCTTAAATGATCTTTAATTGCTAACTATATTCTGACTCCCCTCTCCCCTGACATATATACAGCTGCCTGTTTGACATTTTCCTCATGTCCAAAAATAAACTGACCTTCCACCAACTTCCCCATCCCAGTAAATGACAATTATTAAGTTAAACTACATGAAATTACTATATTTTAGAGTTAAACATCAAAAATTGGCAATTTCATTTGGTTCAAGTAAAACATTTTTCCCTGCTGCTCAGATCAAAGGCCTTGGCCTATGATCCTTGACTCTTCTCTTTCTCTAACATCTTACATCCAGTCTATCAGGAGATCCTGTTGGCTCTATCATCAAAATACATCCAGAATCATTTTCCTACCACAGCTACCAAGCCATCATCATCCCTTCCCTGAATTACTACACTCACTTCTCGACTGCTCTCTTCCCTTCAACCCCTATATTTACTCAAACAGAAGCCAGTGCTCTTCTTAGACCATAAATCAGATCGTGTTTCTCCAGTGCCCAAACCCGCCAAGGGCTACCCATTTCACTCTATCTAAAAGGCAAAGCCTCACGGTGACTTCCAAGGCCCCCTATGATCTGCCCACACCCTTTTCCCTCCTTCACTCTCTTCCAGCCATGCTAAAGTCCTTGCTGTTTCCCAAACACACCCAGCATGCTCTTGCTCCAGGGCTTTTGCACTTGCTGCTCCCTTGCCTGAAACACTCTCCCTCCAGATAAACACGTGGCTCACTTCCTCATCTCCTTCAAGATCCTCATCTTCTCGTCTACTTCAAGTCTTTGCTCAAAATTTCACCTTCTCAGTGGACCCTTCCCTGAACATCTGATTTAAAATTACAACCCCAACTCCATCCAATCCCCTCTCTTCCCCTACCTTGTTTTATTTTTCTCCATAGGGTTTACTACCATCTCTCATACTATATACTATACTTTGCTTGATATCTGTTTGTCTTCTCCCTCCACCAGAATGTAAACTCCACAAGGACAGGAATTTTTTTCGTTTCCTTCACTGCTACACACCCAATGACTAGAACAGCATGTGGTGTACAGCAAGTACTCGAATATTGAATGATTGAAGGGAAGTAAAGAAGAATATATGGCTGAAAAAGTAACAAAAGATTAATGGCTTAAGGCAGCCCCTTGAAAGCTCACAAAACTATATCATCCAAATTGTCTCTGTAGAGTGGCAGGAAAACATATATATATATATTAAGCACCTACTCTGTGCCAGGTACAGTACTAAAATGCATCACTTACAATCTAAGAACCCAGCAGGACGGGTGTCATTGTGCCCATTTTACAGATGCAGAACCGCAGGTTTAAAGAAAATAAGTAATTGGCCCGAAATCACACAACTGGTAAACTGCAGGGTCAGGGTTTAAATCCAGGTGCTCAACTCAAAAGCCCATGCCATTGACAGTCTGCTGGGTCATCCTGTTTGTTCATTAAAATGAAAAATTTAATTTGTAGCCTTTGATGAACTCATTATTCTTATTATTCTATTCCCATTTCCTTCAAGACCATGAAGACTTCCAGGCCATTCTAAACCAAATTAATGAAAACAAAAAGTCTGTGCCTGCCCACATTGTTCCCCTTCCCAGCAAATGGTACCATCATCCCGCCACATGCTCAGACTCTAGTCTGGAGTCTCCCTTGACTGTTTCTGTTTTCTCTCCTGACACCCACATCCAGTCCATTAGCAAAACCCCATGAGACCCACTGTCAACATATTTGCTGAATTTAAGCCCTTCTCATCAGTTTGCCACCTAATTTGGGACCCTGCCTTCTCTGCCATAAATCCTAACTGGGCTCCCTGCTTGCCCACCATACCCCCTTCCTCTTGCTCACCGTGATACCCACCCTCATTCCCCATCTATTCACTACCAAGCAGCCACAGAGATGTTTTAACAAATAATTCAGTCCAAGTCACTCCCCATTCACATTCCATTAGCAGCTTATTATTAGAGCAAATACAAATTCTATGGCCCCTGTGATTCTATATAATCTGGGTTTAGACTGTGTCTTCAATCTCATTTCTGGCCTCTCTCACATCCCCTCAGAAACTCTAGGCACCTGGGTCCCTGAACACGCCAAGGTTATTTCCATTTCAGGGCCTCTGAACTTGTTGTTCCCTCTTCTCCTCTTCCAGGAAAGCCCTTCCCCTAGATCCTCGGTGGTTAACTTCCTCTTTTCTACACTCAAGTCTCTATTTAAATATCATATCTCAAAGGGGACTTCCCTGACTACCCAATTTAAAAGACTTGCTTTCATCCCCTTACTTTGCTTTAGTTTTTGTTATGCCACTTACCTCTTGACACCGCATTGCATATTAGTTTCTTTATGTGTGTCTATGTGTGTAATATATATAAATTTTATAGGAGGAGAGATTTGGTCTGTTTTGTTCAGCACCTAGAACAATGCCTGGGCACAGAGTTGGTGCTCAACAAATACGTGTTGAATATATAGCTGAAACTATGATCACTACCACTCTTGTTGGCATTTTTCTGAATAGCCATATGTTGATAACTGTTGAAACTGCATGATGGATACCTTGAGTTTATTATATTAGTCTTTCCAATGTGTGTGTTTCCATTTCCATTATACAGTACAGAGGTTTGAAACTGTGTCCTCCAGAAATGCATGTTCTTAAAGTTAATCCATTCCTGTGGGTGTGGACCCATTGTAAGTAGGACCTTTTGAAGAGGCTACTCTAGCTAAGGTGTGACCCACTTCATTCAGGATGAGTCTTAATCCTGTTACTGGGATTAATCCTTTCTAAATGGGATAAATACAGAGAGAGAAAACCCTGGAAGCAAAAAGCCAAAGGCAACGAAATCTGGAAGAACAGGAAGAGACCAGCAGAAGCCACCGTGTGCCTTGCCATGTGGCAGAGGAACCAAGGAGCACAGGCAGCCTGTCATTGAGAAGAAAGCATTGCCTTGATGATGCCTTGATTTGGACATTTTTCCTGGCCTCAAACCTGTAAACTAATAAATTCCCATAGTTTAAAACCAACCCATTTCATGGTATCTGCTTTCAGCAGCCTTGCACACTAAGACATAGTCTTAAAAAAAAAGAAGAAGAATGAAACTCTGGTATAAGACTGTCTCAGTTTGAATCCTGGCTGGGCCCCTCACTAGCTGTGTGACTGGGCAAACTGCTTAACCTCTCTGTGCTTCAATTTCCTCTGCTAAACAAGGCTGATTACAGAATCCAATCGTGGCCTGATTATCAGAATTAAATAAGTCCTCAATAAATGTCAATGATGGTTATCATTAGTTAATTAAATATCTTTTGAAAACTTAGTCTGGTTTCTTCAACTAGTCAGAGGAAAGGAATTATGTTCTATATTTATAGTTCTTTTGGGTCATTGTTCTCCTACATCCACTCCCTCATTCTCATCCCCACCCCTGTGCTATGTGCACAGTAAGCAATAAATGTTTGTTAAAGACTAACTGAAAACTCCTACTCTTCTACCCAAAAGCTTGTTTGTGAATGTTCACAAGCAACATTATTTGTAATAACCAAGAAGTGGAAACAATCCAAATTCCCATCAACTGAAGAATGGATAAATGCAATGTGGTATATCCATACAATGGAATAATATTCAGAAATAAAAAGAAATGAAGTTCTGATGCATGCTACAAATGGATAAACCTTGAAAACTTTAAGCTAAATGAAAGAAGCTAGTCACAAAAGACCACATATTCTGAATCCTTTTTAATGAAATGTACAGAATAGGCAAATCCATAGAGGCAGAAAGGATATTGGGTTACCATGGGCTGGGTGCTGGAGGGAACTGGGGAGTGACGACTAAAGGGTTTCTTTGTGGGGTGATGAAAATGTTCTAAAAATTAATTGGTGGTGATGGGTGCACGACTCTGTGAATATGCTAAAAACTATTGACTTGTACACTTTAAATGGGTGAATTTTATGGTATATGAATTATATTTCAATAATGATGATGATTTTTTAAAAATCTACTCTTCCTTTTTCTTATTGTTCCAGGTCACAACAGGAACAAATGTTGACAACCATCCTCAGGCCTCCCCTTCCTTCCCCCTCTAGTTGAACCAGGCAGAAGTATGGAGAGAAGTGGAGAGAAGGAAGCCTAGGGCAGAGGGAGTGACTCTGCTTCACCTGCTGCCACAGGCAGCCACTTAACCTCTTGTCTGCTGAGAGAGAAGGACCATAGCTTTCCTTTTAAATAAGTGTACTACTTTGCCCTTTCTGGGACAGAGTCCTATTGTGTCCCACCAAATGTGGGGCTAGCCTCTCCTCTTAGTCTGTGAGGCTGTTAAAAATCCCTGAGAGGGCAAACACAGTTGCCCATCTGAGCCCCTCTGTTGGGTCAAGGCTACCTTTGCCAGGTTCTATGAGTGTACAGAATTTCTATTTTGTAGGATCTGCATGGTTGCAGTGGCTGCTTGTTTGCTGACCCAGCTCCCCTTCTGCACCGAGAACACGAACAGTCTTATCCATCTGTGTATGTTCTGTGCCTAAAGCAGCCATTTGCTTTTAAAAGGCAGAATGTGTGGAGTCAGGGCTTCTAGACCCAGAGCTCCAATTTGGCCAAGACCTCTGGGGAGGAGTCTGGAGGATCCACCTCTGAGGGAGAGGATCTCAAGATCTGGGAACTCTGAATTCCAGTACTAGTGCTGTCGGAGGGCATTCTGGGAATTCATCTGCTCACCCCTTGAGAGGCTGTGTGGGAAGGTTACACATACTTACTTCACATTGAGTCAGGACCTTTTTTTTTTTTAAAAAAAAAAAGGGTTACGTCTGAAAAGACAACCAAATTTATTTTATTCCTCTCAGTGCCAGCTCATTTTGCTGGAGGAGAAATGGTGGTGTATTAGGGAAGAGATGGAGTGAGAAACCAGGACCCTGGCTCCTTTTCCTTTCTAAATATCTCTCATTCCAACTTTCTCCCAAGGTCTCTAGAGCCTCTGTTTGGTTTTCCGCAGGGCACTCTGGCTGCCCTTGGCTTGCTTATAAAGGCCTTTGGCCTAACTCCAGTGGTCACATGGCAAAGGGTCCAGGAAATGTGCCCTCAGCTGACCAGCTCCTGATGGCAGGTGGGGGGAGGGAAGGAGAACTAGGATTGTCACCGAATTGTATGATGACTGGTTCTGATACATGGCACATTCTTCTTGGTTAAAAACGTTGTTATGCCACATTTTGGCTCCCTCCTCAGTGGCTGGGCCAATGATCCAGGCCGTCTGCAGAGTTGCAGACCGGGCTCAAACTTGCAAGGCCTCAGGCCCTTCCCGTCAGGAGGAGATATCACAAGAAATCTCTCAGTTCATGTATTTTTTTGGTTCTTTACCGGGGCTTACCAAGGCTGCAGTCATGATACATCTGACCGCTCAGGGCATCAGAGGCCTGAACAAATTCAGAATCAAGATAGTTTTTCCTAAGTCAGTGTTCCAGACTGGTTCACACACCTTCCCAAATTTGCTAAGCCCCACCCCTTCCCTGGCCCACTTGCCTCATTGCCCCACCTCCCCACCCCAGAGGCCTCTGCACAGGCTCGTGTCCTTCTGTAGCTGCCTTTGCTTTTTCTCCTCACACACTCACTGCTTCAACCTCTCCTGGGGCGAGCACCAGGCTTTGGCAGACCTTCTCATGCCCACCTTCCCAGGAGGCCCAGCAGCCCCTGCACCCAAGTCCAACCCAACTGGATTCAAGGAGCATCTGGCTGCTCAGAGGGGCCCAGTAACACAACCCAGAAATAAAGGGGAGCCAACACCCATGGGGTAAACTTTGACCAAAAGAAGACTGGAAGGAGCTGGCAATCACTCTCCTTCCTTCTCCCCAGCTGAGTATTCCAATAACCGGAGACATCCTGGGTGAGTGAACAACCCTGTGTATTTTCTGGTGAGACCATGGCCAGCCTGATAACAACACAACCTTCTATTTGCTTTCCTTCCTTCCCTGTCTTGCTTCCCCTTTTTCCTCACTCTTGCCACTCTGGGCTTGCAACCTCCCCAAAGAAACATTAATCCTTCAGTTTTCCTTGACAGTCAAACTATCCTTTTATCTGAGGGTTTATAAACTTTCAAAGGCTCTTCCGGTTATTTTCATCTTCCTGCACTCCTACCTTGCCCCATGGTAGGAGAATAGTACTAGAAAAATAACTTTAGTCCTTCTCCCAGCCTGTGTCACCCCAAGAAGTGAGCAGCCAATTCTTTGCGGGAAGGGTGAGGGGGGTTCCCCAGCAATTATTCAACTGCTTTGCCTAAGAGAGTTGGGTAAATTTAATTCTGAAAAAAAGGAAAGGCTTATTTGGATGAAAGCACTAGCTACATTTTTTCCAATCCAGCTTTATAAGTAATACTAAGCTATATTCTCATCTCCAATTATCTGATTCCTAAACCTTGCTCTCATTTGGTTCAGAACCTGTGGTGGTTGGAGAGAATATTATTATTACGATGATAATGGTAATGAACTCTCATACCCCTACAGACATCTAGAGCCCCCAAACTCTTTTTAGGACACCAGAGCAGCTGCCTTTACCAGTGTTGTCCAAGTGCAATCGAGACAGGGCGGGCAGGCAGGGACTTCATAGGAAGGACTCTTGTAATGAGGGTAAAAGCAGTGTGTTGAAATGTCCATGCTTTGCTTGCGGGCATACATTTAAGATGTATTTACAATATTTAAGAAATATTTTTTCTCCCATGATTATGTCACTGACAGACATGCCTGGCATTTCATTAATTCTAAGGGAATTTTACTTAATCATTTTTTGCGGCCACTAGGCTCAGAACAAGGATTCTTAACGATGGGCCAAGGCCTGAGTTACAGGTATGGAGAGATGGAATCCCTGCCAGTTCTGAGCAGCCATCACCTGGCGGACTGCCTTCAGCCTCGAGCAGCCTGTCTGTCTAATCTGCGTGTCATACAAATATTACCACTGACCTGACACTAATTGAAAAATATTTTGAAATTATTGATGGCAGAAACACAGTCAGACTAATAATTTGTTGAATGAATCAATGAGTCAGTGAATCAATGAAATGAAATTAATGCAATCTATGTCTTCCAGAGGAACCTTTTCAGGAAACCAGTGGGATATAAACCTGATGAGTAGAAAGATCAGATGGACAGGGCGATAAGGAGGAATGAGAAGATATGTGAGGAGGGCAAGGAGAGAATGTCCAACACAGAGAACTCCAGCCCCTAAAAGATCTTTCCTCTTTTCCTACATTGTTTCTCCTCGCCTCACGCTGCCTCCCCTAAAGTTAGTGGAAGACTTTCTGGTACTCTTGATGAAGATCTTGCCCTTTTAGTATTCATTAGTACAGTGGACTTCCAATCAAGGGAGGAGGCTATTTCCTGTCTCCCGCTCACCCCTAAAAGATTACCCTTGTTTTTCTGCAGGAGAATCACCCAGTTCGCAACAGCCCCTTCCTGCTCTCAGAAGTTGTGTTCCCAGGTGTGTATGTTGTGTGATGTGCGTGTGTGTGTTTGCTGCTCAGTTCACCTCCGTGCTGCTTGGATTTTGAACCTCTATAAGGGAAACCCTGACATTCATTGGGACTGAATGCCCCAACAGTCATGCCACAACTGAAGGATTTCAGTATCTGCTACATTGTCTAGTTCCAGTAATCTTGTCCTTGCCCCAGATTTTTAACCGGTGCGCACAAAAAAAGGATAAACCTCCAATATCCTTTATGTAGGTGTTTCTGTAACACAGTTAAGGTCTCAGAACCGGTCACCTGGCTTCTCTCCACCAACAACAGCGCTTACTGGTTACCAATTGTACCAGTTAGGTATCAGACCAGGTAGGAATTGTCTCTCGTCCCTGGTATTTCCCTTGTTAAACTCTTGACTTCTAGGCCTTTCCTGAATTCACACATATTTCTCCCCCACCTTGAACGGGAGGGAAAGGTGTGCAGGAGCTGTTGAGAAAGCTCCATCTTCAGTGCAGGGGAGGCACAAAGCAAAGTCCCCGGAGGTCTGGGTTGGTTCTGCCCAGGCTGCTAGTTCCCCAGCCTCAGCTTCCCTCCCCAGCCCCCCCCCCCCCCCCCCCCCCCCCCCGTCTGCCTCTGAGCTGTTTGCTTCCTCCTGGGGCTCCGGAAGTCCTCACTGGAGGCCTCCGTGGCCTGTGATGTTTACTTGCCTGCCTGCCACTCCCGGCACAGGCGACCCGGTGTGGGCGAGGCGGAAGCTACTTTAGGGGTGTGCCAGGGTGCTCCTCAAGTCTTGCTGAGCCAGTTGCTCATCCCTCCCTTGCACGCCCTTTGTTCCTCCAATGGAAACAAAGAGAGGAGGGAGACTAATAGGAAAACTGAAGAAAAATTCAGAATCCAAAGTAAAACTCAACTATAGCTGCTTATGAGCTAAAATTATTTTTCATCTTTAACAACCATTTTTCTGATTTAAAAAGTAATATCTTCCCATTGAGAAAATTTAGAGCATGTAAAGAAAATAACGGTCGTCCATAATCTCACCTCTGAGAAGAAACTTCTTTAATATTTGGTGTATGGTCATTTTTATAGCCACAGATTTTTATGTAGTTTACATTATATTGGATATATGAATTTGTAGCCAATGTCATTTTCCATATCATGAGCATCTTGTCCATGTACGTAAATATATGTACCCCCATATATTTAACTATTGATTGATGGATTGACATTTGTCACTTTGGTTTTTTTTTCCATGGTTGTAATTAACACTGCATGCTTGTGCATAAAATGCTAATTTTTAAATATCATCTTAGGATATATTCCAGATAAAGTAGAACTTCTTAGGTCAAAGGATATGAGGATTGTAAGGGATTTTCATAAAGGCTGTACAGCCACCAGCAGCATAGGAGAATGCCAGTCTAAAGAAATATTCATATAAATCATTGACTTTTTTCCATTTCACTAAACCCCTTTCTGGAATCCTATCTCAGGTGGCCATTCCCCAGGTTTACTGGAGAATTTTTCTCCCAGTCTTCCTTGTCATTCAAGGAAGTCCCCAGGGATTCCTGTGGTCTGGAGATATTCAGATGATCAGTATTAGTTCCCAACCTTTTTCTATTGCCCCCTTCTGCCTCGCCAATGACTTCTGTCTGTGACAAATTCAGTTTCTCCAAGATGGTCTGATTTCTCTTACATTTTCACTCTTCTGGTGAGGCCTCCGGTCCCAGCACCCTGCTAAATACTCATCCTGCCCTGTCATCTCGGGGCCAACCAGCACGAGGCTCTGCTATCTCCTTTGCAGGCTGCTGTCTGCATGTGGCTGATGCAGCGTCAAGAGGCAAATATTTCTGATTATAGTCCACGGGTTGGCTTCCCACTGCATTCCATATATCTACCGAATTGGCAATTAAATCAGGAAGAAGAAAAAAAAGAATCTATAAATTAGTTTGGTAAGACCTGTTTTGTAGAAATAAGCGTTTTTTGGTTGTTAGATACCTTTCTCGCAAATCCTGCTGGGTTTTGATTGGTGTCCCTTGAGCTTACACACACAGATCACTGGAATTAAATTTCTCTCACTGAGGGATAACAATTTGTATGTTATTGAGATAGCTGAGTGCATTTCCAAGTCCTCCTCTGTTTCTAAGGGAAAGGAAGGAGATCATGAGTCACTACATGCTGAGAAGATTGTACTATAGCCCTCCTTTGGCCCTGTGCTCTTCTGGAATGAAGTACCCTTACTTGTAGTGGTCAGTTATGCTAACAATGTTCATTTTCAGCACCAGTTGAAATATCTCATCCTATGGTGCCTTGCTTTCTGGGCCAGTGCAGACTAGTCAGTTTATTATTTGATTAGTTTTATTAACATCCTGAAGCCAGGGTTTGAAGAAGCAAGTACAAAGCAAAGCAAAAACAAAACAAACCACACACATACACACACAAGCAAACAAACAAGCAAACAAAAAACCTACCCAATCACACAAATGGTCTTCCAAATGCTTTTCTTGGGTAACCATTTCTCCAATAAATTTGTTTTTGCCAAATTCCTAACACTTGGAATATTAATTGCCTAGAATCAGGAAGACCATTGAACTCAACTTCCCAAGCTAGCAAAGATTTGGTCACATATGATAGAAAATTCCAGTATAAACATTCTGCCGTATACAAATCTGTCCTCGGTCTAGAAAGATCAGCAGCTACCATGCTCTGAAACAGGAGCATTCTGTTGGTAAAAGAGAAGGCCAAAAGGAGGCCTTGGTATTTAAGCTTTGTAACACAGTGGTAAGTATAACGTTGTACTGAAAAATTCATTCATTCACTCATACAACATTTATTATTAGGCACCCACTTGGGAATACAAAGATGTATAAGATGGGATATGTGCTGGTTTGAAAGTGTTATGTATCCGCAAAAAGCCATTAGATTGTTTTCATGGAGATTGATCCAGCCAATTGTGGGTGTGACCTTTTGATTAGATGGGGAGATGGGTCTCCCCTCTTTGAAAGTGAGTCTTGATTAGTTTACTGCAATCCTTTAAAAGGGGAGACATTCTGGAGAAAACACAGTTGCTTCAGAGGCCTGAGAAGCCCACAGTGGCCAGGTGGCAGTCTAAACTTCCAGTTCAATGGAATTGTTGTTATGTCTCCTGGTACTAACACTCCTCCTTTTGAAACTAAGAACTGTAGACCAGCAGAGCTTAAGGTTTCAGGGACAGGAAAGAACATTTTTTTTTTGGATCACTAGGGGGTGATTGTGAGTGGTGTCATTCCCATTTCCACCGCTTGATTCCTGAACCCTTGAGTCCTGACTATGGGATAAACAGCACCATAGAGTGTAGGCAAGAGTCCGAAATCCATAAGGTAGGCTGCAAGGCTGGCAATTCGATGAACTCCACAGGAGAGGCTCCTGGCTAAAGCAGTAGTGTAAATTCTCTCTTCTCCCTTAAAAGTCTTCGGCTGATTGCATCAAGTCCAACTGATTGGATTCTCTCCTTTGTGGAAGATACGCCCTTAATTGATGGTAGATGCAATCAGTCACAGATGCAATCTGACTGATCATTTAATGAACCAGTCTCCTAGTTTATAAACCAGCCATGAAATATACGTGCAGTAACAGTTAAGCCAGCACTTGCCTGACCAGGTAACTGGGCACCATCACCTGGCCGAGTTGACACTTGAACCCAACCATGACAGGGTATCTGTCCTCAGTATATTTCTAAATCTATTAGGAAGACTGAAACACACATACAACAATATAGGTGAAACTTCTTTGTTTTTGCACGCTTCCTTTTTTTTTTTTTTTTTTTTTTTTTTGCTTTTTTTCCTTTCTTTCTTCCTTTTTGGTTAGGATAAGATATAAATGCATGACATATGTAGCAGATTAATCTATTGAGAATTAACTCACTTTTGCTTTTGGAGCTAAGAATGCCTTAGAAAGGAATGAAAGGGTATTTTTCTCCCAGAATAGTAAGCAGGACTCTCTGGGTTCCTGGAAGATTTTACAACCAGGAAGTGATCATAGAAGGAGATGAGGGCCATTTGTATAATTTCCTTTCAGAGGGATCAGATTTTATTGCTAAGAAAGAGGTGGGATGAAGCTACTGCCTTTCAGGGGGTTGAAAAGAGCAGAGCAGCCAGACTTTAGGAGAGTCTCAAGGACTGAGAAAAAGAACAAGGTCTGGCGGGCCGCGGTGGCTCAGCGGGCAAAGTGCTTGCCTGCTATGCCGGAGGACCTCGGTTTGATTCCCGGCCCCAGCCCATGTAACAAAAACGGAGAAACAGAATACAATAAAACAAGAAAATGTTTAAAAAAAATGTTTCCCTTTCTTCCTTCCTTCCTTCCTTCTCTCTGTCTTTCCTTTAAAAAAAAAAAAAAAAAAAAAAGAACAAGGTCTATAGAGGCTTTGGAGCATAGGGAAGCACAGATGAAATGGGGCTGGTGTCTTTGGAGGAAACCCTCAAGCTCTGAGCAGGGATTTCGACCAAGAGGTCCCAGGATCCCATGGAACAGCAATGATAGAGAGATGGTGGGGAGCAGGGTTTGAAGCAGCAGCTCTGGCTCACAGAGCAGAAGCTGCAGGGCCAACCGGACTCTCTTCCTGCTGGAGAACTGGGAGTCTGGTGGACCCTTTTTCAGCAATGTAAGAGCACCAGAGGTTTGAGTGCTGATCCAAGGGAGGAAAACTCATCTCCTGGAACAATTGGCATTGGGTTTCCCCTCCAATCCAAATGTGTGGGGTTTGAGGTGGTTCTAACAAAAGCCGAAGGAAAAAAAAGACATAATTTGCACCCTCATTATCTTTCAAATTCATACTGGCTATATCTGTGGGTGCCGTGTCTAGACATCGATCATAGAGTGAGGAATTCCTGGAGAGCTTCATGGAGGAGGCAACTCTTTAACTGAGACTTAAGAACAGATAAGTGACCCGGGATAAGGCAGAACGGAGAATAAAGGGAGAGGTATTTAAGGAAGAAGAAGAAAGCACCATGAAAGGGTAGAGAGAAGACAATGGTGCTTAGAAAGGGCCTTATACAGCATGCCCGTTTGAAAGGATTATGTGCCCTAGAAGAGCCATGTTTTATTCCTGATTCCATCTCATGAAGGCAACATTTCTTTTAATCCCTATTCAGTACTATAGGTTGGAAAGTTGATTAAATTATCTCCACAGAGCTGTGACTCACCTAATTGTGGGTATTAACCTTGGATTAGAAGGAGATGTGACTCCACTCATTCCAGGTGGGCTTGATTAGTTTATTGGACTCCTTTATAAGACAAAGCATTTTGGAAAAAGCTGGAGATCCACGTGAATGATGAGAGAGCCATGAGGCCAAGAGCCCACACAGCCAGAGACCTTTGGAGATGGAGAAGCAAAACGCCCCTGGCAGAGCTTCATGAAACAAGAAGCCTAGAGAGAAAGTTAGCCAAGTTGTCAGAAGTTGTCAGGTTCACCATGTGCCTTTCCAGTTGAGAGAGAAAGCTTGAACTTCATTGGCCTTTCCTGAGTTGGTGCCTTAATTTGGACCTTTTTATAGACTTTCTTTAATTGGGACATTTTCTTGGCCTTAAAACTCTAAACTAGCAATTTATTAAATTCCCCCTTTTAAAAGCCATTCTGTTTTTGGTATATTGTATTCTGGCAGCTAGCAAACTAGAACACATAACTAGTTGGGTAAATTCCTAGTGGTTCAGTGTGGCTGGAGTGCCAGTAGGGAGTAGAGAGAAAGGAGGTTCCAAATCGCACATACCACAGGGCCTGGAAGTTGGTCTAGTGATCTCATGGCAGCTCTAGCTCATTTCTCTTCCCTCCATCCTCAGAAGCCCTAGATCCTCAAGGCATATGCAACCAGGCTATGCAACTTCCACCCCTCAACAGCAGATAGTACTAAACAGATAGTCTCCCCTTCCTTTTAGCTAACTTCAATTTTGTTTAGGGAACCCACCCAACTTCATACGGATATGTGCTTCACTAAGCCAGTCATGATAATCTTTTTCCCTTGCTATAGATCTGTTAGAGAATGCAAATATTCTGACCATTCAGACACGAAGGCAAGACTACTGCAGGCCTTCTGAGAAGGATTTTTTTGCTGTTAAAAAGAGACACATAGGAAGCAATAGTCTTTCCTCTTTCTGTAAGATGTTGCTGAGTCTTCATGTAACTCTGGAACAGGGTCAACCATCTCGGGGTTCATTTGGGAAGCCAGCTGAGGGAGCAACTGACCCCTTCAGGATATCAGAGAATGCTTCTCTCTGACCATCACTTCCACCTTCTCCAGCTCACTTACTCCAGAACATCCCAGTCCATTGAATCTACATCTTCATCAGAACCTCACTGCAGTGTCACTGTCCACATCCTTTACATGTCCTCACATCCCCTTTTATCCAGCTTAGATTCCATGGTCCATCACTGCAGTGATTCTCTTGCAGGTATCACACCTCCCTGCTATCTCTTCCTTCATGGTGTTCACCTAGCAAAACCCAACTCTTGTTCAAATCCAACTCTCTAGAGATGTTGCACATGCTCATTGTAGCATTCTTTAGACAAAACCCAAAATATTTCTGATTAGACTCACTTCAAATTTTTGACTATAGATTTCAGTGGCCCATCAGTACTAACCAGGTGGTATATTCACTCTCCCATTCTCTCCTCAATCCTTCCTCATGCTACTCTATCATGCTCACTACTGCTGAATAAAAATTTAGCCTAAAACTTAAGTCGTTTAAAACATCTATTTTATTTTGCACATGGATTCTTGGATCAGAGATTCAGACAGAGGCCTGTGGGGATTGCTTTTCTCTGCTCCATGATGCCTGGGAACTCAGATGGAAAGACTCAGAGGCTAGGGGTGAATTGACAACTGTGAGTTTGAGTTATCTCATTCACTTGCATGGTTGTCCTTGGATGATTAAAAAATTCATCCTTGGTTGTGCAAGGATGATTCAAAGTTTAGGACTGCCCACCTGAGTGCCCTACACATGGGCTTTTTTTTGTAGGCTGTATGGTGGGGGTCACATTTCATTCTTTTTCTATGTGAGTATCCCATTATTGCAGCACTGTTTGTTGAATTTGTGTTTGTTTTTTTCTTTATTTATTTGCTTGTTTGTTTCCAGAAAGTGCATGGGCCAAGAATCGAACCCGGGTCTCCCGTATAGCAGGGGAGAATTCTACTACTGAATTACCTTCGCACCCCTACACATGAACTTTTCATGGGGTTATTAATCTTTTGTGGATTGCACTTTTGGTATATTTTGGTATAATATATAAGAAGTCTTTGCCTAATTACATGGTGTATTTTTTTTAACTCAGATGTTCCCTAATATCTGGATGATAGCAGAGGTAGGCACCTCACCTGGCAGGTCAATTCTTTGGTATCTATCTGTTAGCCATTTAAAACCTTAAGCTTGTCAATGAGTTTTAAGCCCTCAATTCACTATATTAAATTATATTTTGCTAAAATTGGTTTCTATTTCCTGCAACTGAACCATGACTGATATATATATATATATAGTCTGTCTTTTCTCCTAACAAAGGATGAACCAGCCTGTGGTGGTTTGAAGGACCTTTTGGTTAGGTTATTCCATTGAGATGTGACCCACCTCATTCAAGTTATGCGTAAAGGACTCCTTTTACTGGAGTCCTTTATGAAAGGATAAAACAAATATAGAAGTTAAGAGATGAAATTAAGGGAAGTCTAGAGAAAAGCCCCAGAGAAGCTAAGAGAGGACCTACAGGAAACAGAGAGGAAGCCACTGCAGCCAGAAGCTTAAAGCAATGAAATGTGGGAGAGAAAAAACAGTAGACACTGGCCATGTGCCTTCCCATGTGACAAAGGTGCCCCAGATTCCCATAGCCTGTCTTCAGAGTTCAATTATTGTCTTGTCGATGCCTTGAGTTGCACATTTTCATGGCATAAGAACTGTGAATTGTGAGTTACTAAATCACTGTGTTACTCAGGGTTTTTCAGGGAAACAGAACCAACAGGCAATATCTGTAAATATAAGATTTTATAAAAGTGTCTCATGCAATTGTGGGGATGCATGAGTACAAATTCTGTAGGGCAGGCTGCAAGCTGGCAACTCTAATATAGGTTTTTGATGAATTCCCCAGGAAAAGCTAGCTGGCTGAAGTAGAGATAAAAGTTCTCTCTTTTTACTGCTGAAGTCATCCCTTCTCCTTTTAAAGCCTTCAAATGATTGCATCAAATTCTCTCATTGCTAAGGATACTCTCCTTAGTTGATTGTGGATGTAATCAACCATAGATGCAATCAACTACCGGATGATTTAAGTTCACAACATATCCTCTCCATAACAGGCTAGTTCTGGCTTGACCAGACAACTGGGCACCATTACTGGCCAGTTGACACCTGAACCCAACCATCACAATCCCAAGGTAAAACCAACCCATTTCAGGTATATTGTATTCTGGCAGATTTAGCAAACCAAAACACAGCCCTGGCCTCTTACCTTTACCCTTGATGCCATTCCCTCTTTTCTGCTCAAACATGATGCTCCTGCAGTTAATCCCTTCCTCTTTTGCATTGTCACATTTCATTATCAGTTTTCCCATCCCATCATCATAAAAACAGATCATAATGCCTTTCATCTTGAATGAAAAAAAAAGAAGACTCTTCTAGCTACCACTCCATTTTTCTGATGCCTTTTATAGCAAAACCCATCAAAGGTATTACCTATATATATATATTTATATTTCTCAACACAAACACACACATACACACTCACTAAAACTGGTCTTTTTAATTGACTCCTATCAGGATCTTGTTCCTCTCTCTTCACTGGAACAACAACCTCTAACTTGCCAAAACTATAATAAATTCTCAGTCTGCATCAAATTCAAACTGTCAGGAACATTTGCCATACTTTTTTTTTCTTCAGGAACAAAGAGCTTTTAAAATTAGATTGTTTCTATAGTAAAATGATAGAAAAATAGATGTGCTGTAGGTAATAGAATTGAATAAGCAGCAGGGGAGGGAATATCTACTTTATTTCCATAATTCGGAGGGACTATGTGTACACCAGCATTCACTTTTTTAAAAAAAAATTTTTTATTGAGAACTATCCACACACATACAGTCCAACCATATTATATAATCAGTGGCCCACAATATCATCACAATGTTGTGTATTCTTCACCATGATCATTTTTAGAACATTCGCATCACTCCAGAAAAAGAAATAAGAAAAAAAAGAACCCATACATCTCATATCCCCTACCTCTCCCTCTCATTGACCCACAGTATTTTAATCTATCCAATTTTTACCCTTTGTATCCCCCTATTACTTATTTGTTTTTTGTCCTTTTTTTCACCCATCTGTCCATACCCTGGATAAAAGGAGCACCAGACACAAGGCTTTCACAATCACAGTCACATTGTGAAAGCTATATAGTTATACAGTCTTCTTCAAGTATCAAGGCTACTCCATGTTTCTTGAAGATGGTTGTATAATGATATAGCTTTCACAATGTGACTGTGTGATTGTGGAAACCTTGTGTCTTATGCTCCTTTTATCTACCTTATCAACGGACAAGTAAAACATATGGAATAAAAATAAATAATAGGGGGAACAAATGTTAAAGTAAATTTAGATTGAAATGCTAGTGATCAATGAAGGGGAGGGGTAAAGGGTATGTATGGTATGTATGAATTTTTTTCTGCTTTCTTTTTATTTCTTTTTCTGAATGATGCAAATATTCCAAGAAGTGATCATGATGATGAATATGCAACTATGTGATGATATTGTGAATTGCTGATTATATATGTAGAATGGAACGATCAAAAGTTAAGAATGTTTGCATTTGTTTGGTGTTTATTGGTATATATTTTTTAATTAAAAAATTAATTAAAAAAAAAGAATCAAGGCTACTGGAACACAGTTCAATAGTTTCAGGTACTTTCCTCTAGCCACTCCAATATTCCATAAGCTAAAAAGGGGTATCTATATAATGCATAATAGCTTGCAAGATAACCTCTTGACCCTGTTTGAGATCTGCGGCCACTGAAACTTTATTTTGTCTCATTTCTCTCTTCCCCTTTTTGGTCAAGAAAGCTCTCTCAGTCCCTTCATGCCAGGTCCTGGCTCATCCCAGGATTTCTGTCCCATCTTGCCAGAGAGATTTATACCCCTGGGAGTCATGTTTCATGTGGGGGGCAGGGAGGGTAGTGAGCTCACCTGCCCTGTTGGCTGAGAGAGAGAGGCCACATCTGAGCAACAAAAGAGGCTCTCTGGGGGTGACTCTTAGGCATAATTATCAGTAAGCTTAGCCTCTCCTTTGCAGGAATAAGCTTCATAGCAGCGCGCCTCAAGATTGAGGGCTCAGCCTATTGAATTTGTTGTCTCCACAGCTTGCAAGAACATCAGGAATGCCCTAGTCAAGATTCCATGCAATTATGGTGTTCAAGTAAACTGACCATACAAGTTAAATTAGATAATGTGCTACCCAAAATACAGATTTTGCATCACATAAACATCTCTCCCTTTGATCTCACATAGAGGTTGAAGTTTGAAAAATGGGCCATATCATCCTTTACCCAGTATTCTGATTTAGCTTAGTTGTATCAAGATCAGCTTCATTCATTTCTCTAGACAAAGTCTGATCACTTTTCAGCTTTTTAAACAGTTGCTGAATGAGTAAGCATTTGACATTCTTGTTTGGTCCCTCCTTGAAACTCCTCATCACCTATCTTTCAGAGCATACCATCTTCATGTCCTTCTGTCCCTCCACTTCTACTTCTTTTTGAAATTGTATTTTATTGTGATTATGTATATAACATAAATTTGCCATTTTTACTGTTTGTAAGTGTTCAGTTCAGTGGCATTGGTTACATTCACAATGTTATGCAAACATCGCCACTATTTATTTCCAAAAATTTTCATTACCCCAAATAGAAACTCTGTGCCCATTAAGCAATAACTCCCCATTCCCCCCTGCTCCATCCCTTGATGATCTATAATCTACCTTCTGTCTCTATGAATTAGCTTCTTCTAGATATTTTATATAAGGGGAATATCATGTAATATTTGTCTTTTTATGTCTGGATGCTATCACTTAGTATACTGTTTTCATGGTTCATCCATGTTGTTGTATTATCAGAATGTCATTCCTTTTTATGACCAAATAATAATTCACTGTGTGTATACACCACACTTTATTTATCCATTCATCTGGTAACGTCTGCTTTTTATTGAACGTTAAATATCATGGTTCCCTGGGACTTGGCCCTTGAATTCTCCCCAGTGACTTCCTCCAGGCCCAGAAGTTTAATGATGAGTATACTCAGATGACCTCCAAGTTTACATCTCTCATCCAGCCTCTTCCTGGAGCTCCAGATTCATACATTGAACTAATTCACTTCCTTATGAACCCCCTGGTCCTAATGCTTTCTTGACATCTTGCCATGGATTTCTAACGACTATCTCAAACTTTATGGTCAAATTCAAACTCTTGACTGCCCCTCACATAAGCTCTTCCTTTGGTCTTCCTCCCCTCCATGAGCTCAGACCCAAACCCTGAAGAGTAAGGAAAGCCCAGACCGTGCAGGTACTCTGATATCCACCCCACAAAGTCCCGGCCATGCAGCCAGTGAAGGTTGCACATTCCTTGCTGCCTTAATTTGTTCTCTCTCTTTCTTTCCCTTTCTCAGGTTCCAACCAAATACTAGCTAAGTTGGCACTGCTTGGGATCATTAGCAAGCTGAGAAATAGGCAAATAGGTACTCTGGACATAGTCAGGTAGCTAAGTCACACAGGGGAGATACACTATCTTATGAGACTGTATGATTTTTACCTTCCAATGCTGGTGCCTCAGATAATGATCACAATGTCTCATGACTTTACACACTTTATGAAGTTTTTTTTTAAGCAAATATTTCCTTATTACATTCACAAGAGTTCTGTGAAAAAGGCAGGACAGGTGATATTTATCCTAATTTTTTAGAGAGGAGAGAAAGTGGATTGCCCACCACAATCTGTAAATGGCACAGCCCACTGGGGGCTGAGTCTAGATCTTTTCACTCCAGGCCCCCTCCTCAAGCCACCACTGATTTAGCAAAGGTAAACAAGGCCATGGCCTAGATCTCCATCCATTTAGGTTCCCACAGAAAGATTACTATGTAGTAGGCTCTTCATATTTAATTTAGACATATTACCTGTGCTCAGGGAGTTGTCAATCTACTGATGGGAAAACAATAGCATTTAGAAATACGATTTTAGAAATATGTACAGGGCAATACAAAATACTGAAATAGAATGTGACAGGGACAAAACTGTTAGAGAACAGATGTTTGCCACCTTTTCTGCCCTGATGCTCAACCTGAAAGCTTCTGTCTCCTCAGAATCTGTTGAATGGGATGGAGCATAGGACCAAGAGGGGCTTAGAGAAGGCAAAATGGAGGAGAGGGGGGTCAGTAGGGACAGTTTTGCTGCATGAAGACACCAAAGGTCTGATCATTTAGATGCATGGAGACTCAACAGATAACCCAGACTGGAGTGTGGGAGCAATGTTTATTTCCATCTTCCAAACTTGACTTGAGAACTTGATTTAAGAGCTGCTATGACCTCCTTCCAGGTTATAGGTGTGTGTGTGTTCATTCCTTGGGGGCAGGAGAAGGTATAGGGTAAAGTTTGTCAAGGTGGAAGTCCTGCCTAAGTATCAGAAATATTCCCATCATGGATTTCGGGGAGGCAAGGGGATCTACCTACAGGATTCAAGCCCAGCTAGAAGAATAAATTAGACTCATCTGCCCTCTACACCTTTCCTTTCTCCAAAGGGCTTAACTTATCTTTTGGTCAATCACCTAACCTACAAGAATACTACTGAAAGAAGGGTCCCAGAAAGGAGAGTCACTCAGGTTCTTTGGGATCATATGAGTAAGTGCTATGAGTTCATTGAACAGAAAGGATGGAAGGTGGGAGTAGATTTTGAAAGGAATAATACAGGATCATGATCACATCTAAATAGAAACCAGTTTCAGGTCCATATGGTAGTTCGAGGAAAACATCTGAAGGGAAGCCAAAACCTGGAAGGTGTTGGTGGCCAGACATGGTTATAGTGACAGAGCAAATGATTTATAATATCTTTGATGCATGCGTAAAATGGATTGAAGTGGGGCATGAGGGGAGAACTTCTCTCCTGAGCTTCACATCCACTTTTCCATCTGCCTGTTAGAAATCTCCACTCACCGTACTCAAAATCCAGACCAACAAATGATAGAGGGAGGACGGCTAGGGCATAAATGAAATCACAAAGGAAGATAGACAATAAAGACTGAGATGGTATAATCTAGGAATGCCTAGAGTGTATAATGACAGTGACTAAATGTACAAATTTAAAAAATGTTTTTGCGTGAGGAAGAACAAAAGGATGTCATTATTGCAGTGTACTAAAAATAGATGGTAATTAATATTTTAAAATTTCAATTTATATGTGAGATTAAAGCAACAAATATTTATTTGGTACAAATTTATACTTTGACTAGTGCATCTCCTAATATAACTTATGTAGATAGTTGGTTGAACACCATAAATACACAGAACTTTGTATAGGACATGAGATTTTGTTGGTTTGTCCAGGTGATGCCCTGATGAATCCCAGAGTGATCTGATCAGTGACTGGAAAAGTATTTGCAAAGTCCCCTTCGGGGAATGGTGAGAATGGGGGAAAACTGAACTTCCCCAAGTTGAATTCTTGATATTTTCACAAGCAGTGTGGGCAACCAAAGCTATAGGCTGAGCCCCCAGTCTTGGGGTTTGTTCACATGAAACTTAACCTCATAGGGGATAGATCAAGTCTACTTAAAATTAGGCCTAAGAGGCACCCCCAAGAGAACCTTTTTTGTTACTCAGATGTGGCCTCTCTCTCCACCCAACACAGCAAGCAAACTCACCACCCTCCCCCTGTCTATGTGGGACATGACTACCAGGGGTGTGGATCTTCCTGGCAACGTAGGACAGAAATCCCAGAATGAGCTGAGACCCAGCATCAAAGGATTGAGAAAACCTTCTCGTCCAAAAGGGGGAAGAGTGAAATGAGACAAAGTGTCAATGGCTGAGAAATTCCAGAGTCAAGAGGTTATCCTGGAGGTTATTCTTTTTTTTTTTTTTTTTTTTTTTTTTAATTTTTTTATTAATCAAAAAAAGAAAAGAAATTAACACAACATTTAGAAATCATTCCATTCTACACATGCACTCAGTAATTCTTAGTATCATCACATAGATGTATGATCATCATTTCTTAGTACATTTGCATCGATTTAGGAAAAGAACTAGCAAAACAGCAGAAAAAGATATAGAATGTTAATATAGAGAAGAGAATTAAAATAATAATACTAATAATATATATATATATATAAAGGAAAAAGAAAAAAACAAAAACAAAAGATACAAACACACAAACAAACAAACAAAAAACCATATTTCAGGTGCAGCTTCATTCAGTGTTCCAACCTAGTTACATTACACTTAGGTATTATTGTGCTGTCCATTTTTGAGTTTTTGTATCTAGTCCTGTTGCACAGTCTGTATCCCTTCAACTCCAATTACCCATTATCTTACCCTGTTTCTAACTCCTGCTGGTCTCTGTTACCAATGATATATTCCAAGCTGATTCTCGAATGTCGGTTCACATCAGTGGGACCATACAGTATTTGTCCTTTAGTTTTTGGCTAGACTCACTCAGCATAATGTTCTCTGGGTCCATCTATGTTATTACATGCTTCATAAGTTTAGTCTGTCTTAAAGCTGCATAATATTCCATCGTAGGTATACGCCACAGTTTGTTTAGCCACTCGTCTGTTGATGGGCATTTTGGCTGTTTCCATCTCTTTGAAGTTGTAGATAATGCTGCTATAAACACTGGTGTGCAAATGTCCGTCTGTGTCTTTGCCCTTAAGTCCTTTGAGTAGATACCTAGCAGTGGTATTGCTGGGTCGTAATCCATTCTGCCATTCTATGTCTTTTGATTGGGAAATTCAGTCCATTAACTTTTAGTGTTATTACTGTTTGGATAATATTTCCTCTACCATTTTGGCTTTTGTATTATATATATCATATCTGATTTTCCTTCTTTCTACACTTTACTCCATACCTCTCTCTTCTGTCTTTTCGTATCTGACTCTAGTGCTCCCTTTAGTATTTCTTGCAGAGCTGGTCTCTTGGTCACAAATTCTCTCAGTGACTTTTTGTCTATAAATGTTTTAATTTCTCCTTCATTTTTGAAGGACAATTTTGCTGGATATAGGAGTCTTGGTTGGCAGTTTTTCTCTTTTAGTGATTTAAATATATCATCCCACTGTCTTCTAGCTTCCATGGTTTCTGCTGTGAAATCTACACATAGTCTTATTGGGTTTCCCTTGTATGTGACAGATTGTTTTTCTCTTGCTGCTTTCAAGATCCTCTCTTTCTCTTTGACCTCTGACATTCTAACTAGTAAATGTCTTGGAGAACGCCTATTTGGGTCTATTCTCTTTGGGGTGCGCTGCACTTCTTGGATCTGTATATTTAGGTCTTTCATAAGAGTTGGGAAATTTTCAGTGATAATTTCTTCCATTAGTTTTTCTCCTCCTTTTCCCTTCTCTTCTCCTTCTGGGACACCCACAACACGTATATTTGTGCGCTTCATATTGTCATTCAGTTCCCTGATTCCCTGCTCAAGTTTTTCCATTCTTTTCCCTATAGTTTCTGTTTCTTTTTGGAATTCAGTTGTTCCATCCTCCAGTTCACTAATTGTAGCTTCTGTCTCTTTAGATCTACCATTGTAGGTATCCATTGTTTTTTCCATTTTTTCTTCTTTGTCCTTCACTCCCGCAAGTTCTGTGATTTGTTTTTTCAGATTTTCTATTTCTTCTTTTTGTTCAGCCCATATCTTCTTCGTGTCCTCCCTCAATTTATTGATTTGGTTTTTGAAGAGTTTTTCCATTTCTGTTCGTATATTCAGCATTAGTTGTCTCAGCTCCTGTATCTCATTTGAACTATTGGTTTGTTCCTTTGATTGGGCCATATCTTCAATTTTCCGAGCGTCATCCATTATTTTCTGCTGGTGTCTGGGCATTTGATCAGATCTCCCTGGGTGTGGGACCCAGCTGGTTGAAAGGTTTTTCTGTGGAATCTCTGGGCTCTGTTTTTCTTTTCCTGCCCAGTAGGTGGCGCTCGTGGCGGTCGTTTGTCTGCGGGGCAGTCGGCCCGGGAAACCGCATGTGGAGGCGGGGGTCGCTGGCCGTGGCTTGGGGGAGTGCCAGTCCAAATTGCCCAGCTGGCCCGAGACGCCAAGCGTGACGGGAGGGCCCCGCTATCCAATGTTCCCAGTCAGACCGGGGAGCCACGTGCGTGGAGGGGACCCCAGACGCCAGCCACCCCAGCCGGGAAAACGTGCACCCCTCGGGTATCTCACAGCAGTGGATTCTCCCTACCCGTTCAGCAGTTCCAGAATGGGGTACGCTGTCTTTTTTGGTCTCTGTCGTGACTCCGGGAGCTGTTTTGTATTGTTTCTGTTTCTTTAGTTGCTTTTCTGGAGGAGGAACTAAGACCCGCGCGTCTTACTAAGCCGCCATCTTCTCCGGAAGTCTCCCTAATGTTTTTCATTTCAGGAAATGACTACAGGTATTTCCTCATCTCTCAAATCCTAAACTGGTATAAATCTTTTGAGCTAAATTCTCACAAAGGAAATATGCAGGGCAATGTGCATCTGATATCCTGCACATGATCCGCCATTTTGCTCCATTCATGCTCCTCTCCGGCCCCCCTCCCCCCCAGCGCGCACCTCGGCCGGGGCCGCCGCCGCTGCCGTCGCCGCTGCGCCTCTGGAGGTTATTCTTATGCATTAAGTAGATATCACCTTGTTAACCAAGATGTAATGGAGAGTCTGGAGGGAACTGCCTGAAAATGTAGAGCTGTGTTTCAGTAGCCATGTTTCTTGACGATGATTGTATAATGATATAGCTTTCACAATGTGACTGTGTGATTGTGAAAACCTCGTGTCTGATCCTCCTTTTATCTACCTTGTCAACAGATGAGGATAGAACATATGGAATAAAAATAAATAATAGGGGGAACAAATGTTAAAATAAATTTAGTTTGAAATGCTAGTGATCAATGAAAGTAAGGGGTAAGGGGTATGGTATGTAAAATTTTTTTTTCTGTTTTGTTTTATTTTTCTGTTGTCTTTTTATGTCTTTTTCTGAATTGATGCAAATGTTCTGGGAAATGATCATGATAATGAATATGCAACTATGTGATGATATTGTGAATTGCTGAGTGTATGTGTTGGGAATGTTTGTGTTTCTTTTCGTAATTAAAAAAAATTTTATTAATTAAATTTTTTTAATTAATAAAAAAATTTTTTAAAAAAGACCATAAAAAAAAAATCCAGACCAACATCTTCCTCCTAAACCGTTCCTTATAGCCTAAGGCCTCTGTGTCATAGTATCTACTCAGCCAGATTAGAAATCTCTCTCTGCCCCATCGCTCATATACAATCAGTTTATCAAAAGTCATGGATTCCACCTAAAGAACGTCTCTCAACTTTCCCTACTGCTCATCTGGTTCAGATCTTCTTTAGCTCTTTGCCTGGATTTTTGTGGCAGCTGCCGAACTGACCCCTCTTCTTCCAGTGCTCCCTCTGATCTAGCCTTTATACTGCTATTGAGTTTATTGTATTCCTAAAGACTGATTTACTCATCCCCCAGGTCAAAAATCTTTTGAATCTCTCCTCCTAGGTATCTACTTGAACCCCATCCACACCTGGGGACACGTATAAATATTTCTGATGGGTGGGGGGGGGAGGACAGAAGACTCCCCCCCCGCCCCAAGAAAAACTACTCCATAAGGAATAAAGAGCCCACCGTTCCCTGATATGGTAACAGAGCCCAATCGTGAAAGGAAGTGGTGATTCTCTGTGCAGTGAGGAGCCTGATTCCAGAAACATCGGGTCATGTCACCTCCCCGCTTAATCAACACAGGCTATATCCCCACTACCTATGGGATAAAACCCTGACTCAGCTCCACATACAAAGTCATCTGCAATTGGATCCTACCTTTCTTTCCCAGCCTTCCTGCCTTCACTGCCACCACATACTCTTCTCTCCATTCCAGACCCCCTGACATAGCTCTGGCTGGAATCCCCTTCTTTCCGTGTTCCCTAACAAACACCCACTCCTCCAGCTCACCTCTTCCTCTGTGAAACTTTCCTTGATTCATTCAGGCTTGGATTCACCTAGACCTTGGTTAATTATTTGATACTAGTTATAGTGTATGGTAGTTCATGTTTTTATTTGTCTACCTCTACGCTTGATGTATCACAGTGTGCCTATCCTCTCCTGTCCCCTTCCAGGGCAACCCCTGCTCTATAGGCACTGAAGGAGATGTTTTGGTAAGACCCTGCTATACCCTGCCCAGGGTAAGTTGGGCCAGAGCTGAACACAGAGCCCAGGGCAGCAATCCATAGACTGCCCAGGAACCTGTGACTTGCTGCCTCCCTCAAAATATCAAATGAACCTATTGGAGTCCTTTCTTGGGAATTTGGAATGGGTAAACTGAGAGGCTGAATCATTAAGCAGCAGGGACAAAGCGGAAAGAAAGACTCTGTATTGAGAATTGCCATCATGCACAGCAGCTGTTGATGGGAGAGCCACTGGAATACACTGTTCAACTTCAGCCAAGCCAGTAAAGAGGAGGCTGGAGTCATAAAGGAGAGCAGCGGGGTAAGAAAGAGCAGGCTGGCCGAGTGACAGAGAGGTCCTGAGATCTGGGAACCAAAAGGGGGCTACCTCATTTTCTGGCCTTCTCGAGGATCTTCTGTTGGGTCTTGCTGGGTCCCTTTTTCAGCCACCTCCCCCAACCTTTCCCTTCTCTTGAATGAATCTCTGTTTCTTTTAACCAAAATAAACTAAAATAGCCTGAAACCTTCTCCTCTCCCAAACTAAGTGCTTTGAGGCAGATTTCCCATGTCTGGTTCACCTTTGTACCCTCACTTTCTAGCCTAGAACAATACGTGTTGCAGCTGCTCAGTAAAGGCTTATGGAATAAATTAATGGCTTAAGAGAACAAGGAAGTTATGGAAAAAGTTTTGTTGTTTTTTATTCTGAAATATATCACATAAACTAAGTGGTATATACATTGATGTGTACAGCTTAAAAAATACATTTTTTTAATTTGAGATAATGTAGATTCACATGCAATTTTAATAAATAGCAGGAAAGTCCTTTGTACCCTTTACCCAGTGTTCCCCAACGGTAACATCCTGCAAAACCATAGTACAATATCACAACCAAAGTTTCGACCTTGAATACAGTAAAAAATCAGAACGTTTCCATCACCACAAGGTTCCTTCACGTTGCCCTTTAATAGCCACACCCATTTCCCTCCAGCCCCAACTCCCGCTGTAACCCCTGGTAACTACTAATCTGTTTTCCATTTCTTTAACTTTGTGATTCCAGGAATGTAATATAAATGGAATCATACAATATGTAGACTTCTGGGATTAGCTTTTTTTTTCACTTAGTATAATTCTCTGGAGATTCATCCAAGTTGCTCCGTGTATCAGAATTTTGCTCCTTTTTGTGGCTGAGTAGTATTCCCTGGCATCACAGTTTGTTTAACCATTCACCCATCGACGGACATCTGGGCTGATTCCAGTTTTGGGCTATTGTGAATAAAGCTGTATAAATATTTATGTACTGTCTTTTCTTGCATGAACATGTTTTCATTTTTTCTGGGATAAATGCCCAGGAATGCAATGGCTGGGTCATATGGTAATTGTATGTTTAGTTTTTTAAGAAACTGCTAATATCTTTTCCAGTCTGCTGTAACATTTTACATTCCCACCAGCAATATGTGAGTGATTCAGTTTTTCCAAAGCCTCACCAGCATTCAGTGTTTCACATTTTTTTTTATTTTAGCCATTCTGGGAGGTGTGCAATGATACCATTATGGTTTTAATTTGCATTTCCCTGAAGACTAATGATATTTAACTTTTTTTATGAACTTATTTGCCATCTGTATGTCCTCTTTGGTGAAATGTCTCTTCAAATCTTTTGCCGATTTCTTAATTGGATTGATTGCTTTCTTACTATTGAGGGTTTTTTCTTCATTAGAGAAGTTGTAGGCTTACAGAACACTCATGCATGCAGTGCAGGTTTCCAAATACTACCCCATTAGTAACACTTTGCACTGCTGTGGAATATTTGTTACAATTGATGAAGGCACATTTTTTTAACCATTTTTTATTGTGAAATATATATACAAAAAAAGACATAAATTTCAAGGTACATTTTTACAAGTAGTTATAGAATAGATCTCAAAGTTTAGCATGGATTGCAGTTCTACAATTTCAGGTTTTTCCTTTTAACTGCTCCAAAACAATGGAGACTAAAAGAAATATCAGTATAATGACTCAGCAATCATACTCATTTGTTAAACCCTATATTCTGTGTTATAACTCCTTCTCCTCTTTTGATCCGTCTCCCAGTCTATAGGGATATTTGTGTGATGACCATTCTAACTCCTTTATGTTGAAAAGGGGTGTCAGTATTATGAGGGAGGGGGATGCAACTGGTTAATGCTCTTGGAAAGACTGGTAACTGTTTCAGGGTTTATCTGGCATAGGAACCCTCTGGAGGTTTTAGGTTTCTGAAAAATAAACTTAAAACTTTCATAGAGTTTTAGCTAGAGCCCTGAGTATTCTTTAGGGTTTGCAGGAATACTGTTGTGAAAGCACATTTTTATAATTGCATTGCTAATTATAATCCATGGTTTAATTTAGGATTCACTGTTTGTGTAGTGCTGTTTCATGAATTTTTAAAATTTTTTTATTGTTACTGTATATACAACCTATTATCTCTCCTTTTAACCACATTCAGATATATATTTCAGTGGTGTTCATTGCATTTACAATGCTGTGCTGTCATCATCACCATCCATTACCTAAAATATTTCCATCATTCCAAATAGGAAACCTGTACCTTTCAAGTCTCAACCTTCCATTCTCTAGCCCCACTCCTTCCTCTGGCAACCTGTATCCTAGATTCTGACTATGAGTTTGCTTATTCTAATTATTTCACATCAGTGAGATTATGCAATATTTATCCTTTCATGTCTGGCTTATTTCACTCAACATGATGTTTTCAAGGTTCATCCATGTTGTTGTATGTATCAGAACTTCATTCCTTTTTACAGTTTAATAATATTCCATTGGATATACCACATTTTGTTTAATCAGACTCTTGAGTTTTGAGAGCTCTTTATATGCTCTAGACAGTGGTGCTTTGTCAGATTCGTGGTGTGTTAATGTTTTCTTTCAGTCAGTAACTTGTCCTTTTATCCTCTTACAGGGATTTTGTAAAACAAAATTTTTAAAATTTTGAAGAAGACCAATTTATAAATTTTTCCTTTTATGGATCATGCTTTTGGTTTCAAGTCTAAGGATGCTTTTCCTAGCCTTAGGTTACAAAGATTTTCTTTTTTTTTTCCTAAAAGTTTTATAGTTTTATGTTTTTTACATTTAAATCTGTGATCCATTTTGAGTTAATTAATTTATTTTTTTTAACATGTGCAGGTATTGGGAATCAAACCCAGGTCTGAGCCACCATTGCCTGACTAAATTTTTTTTTAGTTAATTTTTATATAAGGTTGAAGACTTAGGTTGAGGCTCATTGTTTTGCCTATGAATTTCTAATTACTCTAGCATCCATACGTTGTAAAACTTATCTTTCCTCCATTGAGTTGCTTTTTTATTTTTGTCAAAAGTCTTTGGGCATATTTGTGTGAATCTATTTCTGGGTTCTCCATTCCATTCCATTGATCATTGATTACACATCTCTCCTTCTGCTGTTACTACACAATCGTTTTTTGTTGTTGTTGTTGCATGGGCAGGCACCAGGAATCAAACTGGGTCTCTGGCATGGCAGGCGAGAACTCTACCTGCTGAGCCACTGTGGCTACCTGCTGAGCCATCCATGAACATGGCAAGCCTCTTCATTTATTTAGATCTTTAATTTCTTTCATCAGCATTTTGTAGTTTTCCGAATACAAGTCCTGTATATGTTTTGTTAGATTTACACCTAAGTTTTTCATTTTGCTTGAGTGATTGTAATGGTATTTTATTTTAAGTTTCTGGGTCCATGTGTACTTTGTTAGTATATAGAAATGAAATTATTTTTATATGTTTAGCTCATATTCTTCAACTTTGCTAAACTAATTTATTAGTTCTAGGAATTTTTTTTGTAGATTACTTGGGATTTTCTATGTAGACCATCATGCCATCTGCAAATAGGACAGTTGTATTTGTTGCTTTCTGATCTGTATGTGTTTTATTTTATTTTCTTGCCTTATTGAACTGGTTAGAACTTTCAGCACAAGGTCAAACAAGATTGGTGGGAGCACTTGTTCTTGATCTTAGGGGAAAAGCATTCAGTCTTTCAGCATTAAGCCTTTCAGCATTAAGCGTAATGTTAACTGTAGTTTTTTTGTAGATCCTCTATTAAATTGAAGAAATTCTTCTGCATTCCTATTATTCAGAGAGTTTTTATAATGAATAGGTGTCGACTTTTGTCACATGCTTTTTCTGCATCAATTGATATGATTATGTGATTTTCCTCCTTTAGCCCATTAAATATGGTGGATTACATTTATTGAGTTTTTGAATATTTAACCAATCTTGCACCCCTGGAATACACCTCACTTCTTTATAGTCTTTAACTTGTTGCTGAATTTTATTTGCTAATCCTAAAAAGGAATTTTGTGAATGTCATCATGAGGGATATTAGTCTGTAGTTTTTTTTTAATACTGTCATTTTCTGGTTTTGTTTCATAAAATGTATCAATAATATTAGCTTTGTAAAATGAATTGGGACGTGTTCTCTTTATTTCTGTTTTCTGGCAGAGACTGTGTAGAATTGTTGTTCATTCTTTAAGTGTTTGGTAGAATTCTCCAGCAAAACCATCTAGGCATGGAGAGTTGATGAGCCAATAAATTCTTATTGTTTAAGCTAAGCCATTGCGCAGTATTTGTTGTAGCATACTGGAAAACTAAAAGGCATTACCCATGTTTTTCTTACTGTATTCTTTTTTTCTTTTTGATGTTCCAAGAGTTTTTCTTATTATTTTTTTTGTTTCTGATTAGAGAACTTCCTTTAGCCATTCTTTTAGGGTAGGTCTGCTGGCAACAAACTCTCTTAGTTTTCCCACATCTGAGAATGTCTTGATTTCCCTTCTTTCCCAAAGGACATTTTCTTTGGGTGCAGGATTCCAGGTTGATAGTTTTTTTCTTTTGGCACTTGAAAAATGTGCCACTTCCTTCTCGCCTCCATGGTTTCTGATGAGAAATTTGTTGTCATTCAAATGTTTTCCCTTCTATAAGAATGTTGTCTCTCAGTACTTGCAACAATTTTTTCTTTGTCTTCCGTTTTAGAAATTTAACTATATGTCATGGTGTGGATTTTTGGGAGATTTATCCTATTTGAATTTTACTCAGTTTCCTAAATCTGTAAATTTAGTTTGACAAATCTGGAAAAATTTTAGCCATTATTTCTTTGAGTTCTATTTCAGCCCATCCTCTCTCTTTTTTTTTTTTTTACTCTGATGGCACAAATATTGGATCTTTCGTTACAGTCCCACAGGCCTCTCCAAAGGAGAGGTGAGAGGAAGGCCTTGTGGGTGATAGTGCTGTTCTACTTCTTTCTGTTCCTGTTCCACCTCTGGGCTTTTGCAGTTCCACTGCCTGGAATGATTTGCTCCCCAGTTTTTGGTTGCTGGGTACTTCACATCAATCAGGTATCAGCTGCAATGTCATTCTTTATCACATCAGCCTGGTTTTATTTTCTGCAGAGCACTTCATGGCACACAATGTTGGCTGCATTCCAACAGCCATTTCCCCTTCCTCCTTGCCAATAGGACTCTGATTTTGCTCAGGGGACCATTCTAACCCCTCTCATCTCAGAAGTAAATCCTAATTAGTCTAAGCCAGTTATGGTGATCACAGTGCCTTTGCCAGTGCTTGGTTTGGGAACGCGCATGTGATGGTATTCTGGCCAATGAAATGTGAGGGGAATCTGTTGGGGGGACTTGCAGAAAAAAGTTTCATTTTTCTGAAAAGGAGATTTATGGCACATAATACTCCCTCTTTTCTTCCAGGGAATATAGTGCTGTCTGAATGTGATGCTTGGAACTTCAGAAATCAGTTTATATCCATACAGGAGCTGAGGACCAGGCTGAGGATGGCAGAATAGAAGGATGGAAGAAACCCTGGTACTCGATAAAGCTATTGAGCCCCTGAATGAAACAAGCCTGGAGCTATCTGATGGCAGGATTTTGTGCTGGGTGAGGTAAGAAATTGAATATTTAACTTATGCCAGTTTAGGTGGGATTTTGTGTTATGTAAAGTTGAGAACCTCCTGGTTCAATTACAATCTGAAATTATTTTATTTATTTGCTCATTTGTTGATGATCTCTCTCAGCAGATTAGCCAGCTCCGTGAGGGCAGGGACCTAGCCTGGCCTTTTCATTCTCTATACCCTAGTATCTAGAATAGCACCTGTCTCAGAATGGATAAACTATACCAAGCTCCCGTTCCTAACCCTGCTTCTCTCATTACATATTTTATATTTAAAAAGCAGAGTTTGATAAGCAAGAAGTGCCAATCCTTAAGCAAATAGGAAGTCCTTAATTTTGGAGATCTGGTGTCTGCATAACTTCAGCAGAAACCTTGTTTTTTAGAGAGGCAGAAATTTTGTATGGATCCAGTGGAGACTCAAGGGGTTCCAATTTCAACAAAACAAGGAAGTAAAGATCAAAGAGAACATGACTGATTAGGATATTAACTCTCAGAGTTTGGTGTGAATCAGAGTCACCTGGAAACTTGTTAAAAAAATTCAGACTCCTGGCTCCACCCCATGGACTCTGATTTAATGGGTTTAAAGTGGGGCCCAGGCATCGGTATTTTTAACAAGCCATCCAGGTGATTCTGCGGCCCACCTGTGGTCGGAGAACCACAGGAAAAGGGTGAGCTGAATGAGGAGTCTGGATTGAGGAAGTAAAGAAATTTAGCTCTCATAAATTCTGGGGTCATGAAGAGTACTTACTCTGAGGCCCATAAGGGACAGAAGGCTTGGGAGGACTGTGACCACTCTCTGTTTAGATTCAGTTGCTGTGGAATTCTGTGGCACAGCTCATGCACGAAAGGCAGGCAGTCAACTCAGGTCAAGACCAGTCTCCTTCCAGAGGCAGCAGGGCATTTGACCTTCCATCCCTTCCTGTGAGCTTGATCATTTGTGCCTTTTTGGTCCATTCTGGGAAGGTGATAGACATGACCTGAGCTGCTGAAAATTCTTTCTGGTGGTTTGGGAGTATGTTCAGGACTGGAGATAATCCAACCTACCACAGGTGTCTAAAAATAGAACCAAGCCAGCTGGTTAGGGACCCTGAGCCCCACCCCAGGGATGGAAAGGTCTCTGAGGTGCTGTCATCCTCAGGGAGCAACAACCTACTTTTCAGCACCTCCCGTGACAACCAGACCATTCCCACAGCACCCGATAGCTAGAATTTGACCTTAAAATGAAGCTAATTTTCTCTGTGGCTGCCAAGCAGGCAGGCAGGCCTGAAAGACTCAACCACGCTGCCACACTGAGTCAGCTGGCCCCCATGGGCCTTGCCAGCCTACTCTGGCCACCAAGAGGGCTCTATGTTAAATTGGGAAGGTGGTCCCCATGGAACAGCTGAAGCAAGGGCTTAAAATAGAAGGCCCTCCCTTACCTGCTCCTGCACCACTCCTCACTTACCCTGCCTCCCAGTCTCTGCTACTGCCTGTTTGCAGGGAAAGTGGGACACTGCCTCTGAGTCTTCTGACTACGGGGAACCAAGGGTGAAGAGGAGCTATTAGCACAGTGGAAATGCCAAGAGGAGGGGCATAAGCAAGGGGCTGGTGTCTGTTTAAGCACATGTATGTGTTGGGCCACACACTCTTGGAGGATGTGTGTGTGTGTGTGCATGCGTGCTTTATTTTGGAATAAATTTTTATTGAGCGTGAACCGTCTTCATAGCTCAATACTAATATCATGAGAAGCACAAAAAAGTGCACCCATGGTCCTTGTTCCTGAAGAGCAAAAAATGTGGTTGGAAAATTACTAATTCACTTACTAAGTCTTTTTATTTTGGGGGGGAATGCATGGGCTGGGAATTGTACCTGGGTCTCCTGCATGGCAGGCAAGCATTCTACTACTGAAGCACCCATGCCCCCTCACTTATTAAGTCTTACCATATGCCAGGCCCTATTCTCATCACCTTACAATTTCCTAATTCATTTAATTTTCACAACTATCTTAGGAGGCGGCTACAGGGTAGTTACAAGTACTAGCATTCCAATTCTAAAGATGAAGAAACAGACAGAGAGAGGCTAAATCATTTTCCTAGTTCAGAGCTAGGATTTGAATGCAGGTGGCTGGGGCCACAAACTGTGCTGTCTACCCTGGCACGGCACTGCCCCTCAAATGTGATTCACTCAGAATGAGAACTGATAAAATGTCAAGGTCCTTTTCTCCTCCTGGGAATTCATAACTATGAAGTTGGAAGACTGCTGTTGCTGTTGTTGTTTAATCAAAAAGTAGAACCGCAGGATCTCTAGTCTAAAAGGAACGCAAAGGTTGTGGAGTGTCACAACCATCATCTGGAACTTGACATTCAAATAACTGTTGTCTTCAACTTTGGAAGGCTAAATAGTGATCCTGTGTGGCTCGAAACATTCTCAGCTCTCTGGTTTTGGAGTTGCTTCCAGAAACAGTTTTTGAGCAAGACAAGAATCGGTCTCCAGAGAGTCACATTTATTTTATTTTATTTTGGGGGGCTGAGGGAGAAGTGCAGAGGCCAGGAATCACTTCTTTTTTACCCAAAATGTTATTACCTAGTTTTATCACACAAATGATTTGCCAGACTTAATTTCTAAGTCAGATCTCCAAATAACTCACAGCTTTGCCTCCATAGAGGTTATTCAAAATAATGTGTCAGAGGCTCTGTCTAACAGCTGTTTCCCAAGAGAAGTGAAAGGAAATGAACAATCCTTCTGAGAAATCACAACTTTGTTAGAATGGTGTGTGTGTGAACGATCATCTCTTGTTTCGACTTTTGAAGGAGAATATTCATTTGGATATCTTGATTCTGCATGTTAGAAAAATCAGTCTCACTGCTTTTTCTTCTGTCCATTAGGTTGTAAGCTCTGGAGAGCAGGGGTCTCTTTTTTTTTTTACTTCCTAGCTTTTATTTACCACTTGCGTGAAACTTGGGTTGGCCATCACCACGAATAAAGGACGTGTCAGTAGAAAAGAAAGAAAGAGACGAAGAAGAAATGACTGTACATGCAGCTCAGGGGGAAAAACACGAAGAGAGCTGTAGACATCCCGGTCTGGTAAAGAAAAGAAGCAAAGCAGAAGAGCAAGGAAAAATCAAGTCTGTCAGTTCACACCGCAATTGAGGAGGGGGTGCACCATTCCTGGAAGTACTGCAATACCAGGTCGATGCGTGGAGTGGACGGAGCAAGCTCCTATTCCATCTCCCTGCTCCAAAAATCCATTTAATATATTGTCCTCGGATAGGGAACATATCAGATATTAAGCTGATAAGAACAGATACTACACTTGATCTTAGCCAAAAGGCCGAGAAGCGATTGAGCAGGGGTCTCTTTTACCCACTGTTTTATCTCTAGCACCTAGCAAAATGCCTGACTCAGGGTCAATGCTTACTAAATGCTTGTTGAATGAATGAATGAAATGATATGCTAAGTAATAATAGAACTGATGACCAGTAATGGGAGACTGTGCACTGCACACACCACTAAGGAATCCTCAGAACTTGGAGAAATGAAAATGAACATATTCAGCCAGATGCAAGTGTATTCCCCCTTGAAATAGGTTTGCAAATGTATTGCTGATGAAGACTTGGGAAATCGTCAAGACCATTCAAAGGTGTTCAGTCAGATCTAGAACAAAAAGGACTTATAAATGAATTAATGATTTTGAAACTTAGCTAAAGAAAGAATGTCCTGTCAGGGTAAGTGGGTGGATCATACCTGGGCTAGTCCTGGAATTTGGAAAAAAGGGAACTTGAAGAATAAAACTAATCCATGTGATCTCTGGTGACAGATCTCTACCTGAGCACTGTACCCCGCAGTGAAAGCTACCCTTGCAGAGGGCAAGTGAAACCTAAACCACCAGTTCCTAATAATCCCAGCACTTATCATTTTCCTGACCCATTGTCTGTGATCCCACACTCTCCAAGGAAACTTTTGCATGCATTTGGTTTTCCATGAGACTTTCTGAATTCTGGTTGCTGTCCAGTGAATTTTATTACCATGAGTTGATTTCCTTGAATTTGATCATCTCTAGATGCATAGGCAATAAGCTTCTGGATCAGGATTATGGAAACCTTGGACCCCTCCCCTTGACATCTATTAATCTTTAACAAAGACAGTAACATGAAAGATGATAAAAACAGCTAACAATTATATTGAACACTTACTATATGTTAGGCATTGTTCTAAGCACTTTTTATTGTCACTTGAGCATCATGTCAAACCCCATATGGTAATAACCTCATCTTATGGATAAGGCAAAGAGGAGTTAGGTAAATCCCCCAAGGTCACACAGCTAATAAATGGCAGAGCTATGATTTGAACTCAGGGACTCTGACTTCATTCTTTGTTTGTTTGTTTTTTAATTTTTAATTTTTCAGAGCCCATATTTTTATCCACTATGTCAGAGTAGAAACATTACAAGATACTATGTGAATAAGAAAGAAGTGAGTTGAAGCAGTGAGAATACCCTAGGAGTTCAGAGCAATGAACCATGTGAGCTGGTTTGAGATTGGGATAAGTCCTGTGTCTTAAAGGGTAAATGGGTTCTAATGAGAGAGAGATATAAGGAAGGACATTCCATGCCTGGGATTAAGGCAAGGGCATGGAGGCTGGGCTGAATACAGTTTGTTCAGGAAGAATATACATAGGCCATCCTGGCTGGAGCAGACCCTTCTCATGGGATTTAAACTTAAAAAGGTTGGTTGAAACCAGACTGTGAAAGGTCTGATTCCAAAGATAATGGGGAGTCATTTGAGAATGGCAGTGGCTTGATTACACAGCACTTTAGAGTGGTTAGTTTGGCAGGAGGGTGTGTAGGTAGGATGGGCAAGATGGGGTAAAGTTCGGAGGCAGAGCCATCTCCGACAGTAATCTAAGCACGGAGTCAGGAGGGCCTGGGTGGTACACGGAGCAGAATAAATATGGAAGAAAACAAGTGAAGCTGGGAAATATGCAGGATGGATGAAGCCACAGGATCTGAAGAGGATTGATGGAGATGTTGGAGAAGGAGACATCACACATCAATGATGCCTCCAAGATTTCCAGCCCCAATGACTGGAACTACAATGAGGGAAACGGGAAATGACTTTTGGTCAGTCACACTGAGCTTGAATGACAACAAGCCATCCAAGTGGAAATATCCAGCAGGCTGTTGGAAATGTAGGGGAAGAGCTGGGTTAAAAATCTGGGCTAGAGAGAGAGAAATTGGGAAAAAAATCTTTTTTAAAAGAAAACAAATAAGAGCTCATCAGGGGAGCTATCCTGGAGTCCCCATTTGTAGTCCAATTGCTCTCTGTGTCCCCAGATATGCCAGACTCATTCTCAGCTAGAGAGAAACTGGCCTGCCTGTGCTGCCCATGCAGGTGGATGCCTGAGCCCCTGGTTATCTGACCAGAGATACAAACATTTCCTTTTCTCTTCAGTTTGAAAGGATAAGGTTGCATTTTTCATGTCAAGTATTTTATAAGTTGTGTTGGTTAGAAGTCATTTTTTGTTACAAGTAACAAAAATACCATCAAGAGAAAACATAAATTCAGGCAAGAATCATCAGTGGATGCTAAATTGGAGTGGGAAGTTTGATGAGGAACTGGATATGAATGCACTCTCAACAAATTATTAATTGCAAAATGATAAAAACCATAGAGTAGAGAAAGCAGACACCTTAAATAAGTGATTAACACTAACGTCACATTGTGTGGCACAAAAAGATACCATGTATGCTACCCTGAGAAAGGCAGCACATCACCTATGAGGAAATCCAGTCAAATGTGTAGCCTGGAAGAAATCTGGGACTCTTCATGCATTTATTCACATACTAAGTATTGAGCATCTGTCCTAGGTCAGGCACTATTTTAGGCACTGGCCATACAACAGAGAATAAAAATAATATAATGCAAAAAAAAAAAAAAAAAAAAAAAAAGAAGGAAAAGAAAAGAAAAGCGTAACTGAATCTGATTACAAGAAAAATCAGGTATATCCAGATAGAGGAACATTCTGTAAGATAATTGGCTTGTTAAAAAATGTCAGGAAAGGGGAAAAAAAAAAGACTGAAAAATAGTTACAGATTAAAGGAAACTAAATAGGTATGACAACTAAATGTAATATGTCATCCTAGATTATATCCTGTGCCAGAAAAAACAAACTTTAAAGTACATCATTAGGACTATTGAAAAAAAAATTAGAGTATACACTAAAGATGAAATCAAAGTATCACATTAGTGTTAAACTTCCTGAATTTGATAACTGCACTATGATTATGTAAGAGAATATCCTTGTTCTTTGGAAATACATTAAAGTATTAAGGCGTATAAAGTATAAAAGAATAAGGGGTATGGTATGTATAATCTTTTTTTTCTGTTTTTGTTTTATTTCTTTTTCTGTTGTCTTTTTATTTCTTTTTCTGAATTGATGCAAATGTTCTAAGAAATGATGAATATACAACAAAGTGATGATATTGTGAATTGCTGATTATATATGTAGAACGGAATGATCACATGTTAATGTTTTAGTTCATTTGCTAAATTTTTTTAAATTAATAAATAAATAAATTTTAAAAAGTATAAAAGGGCATGCAATATGTAATCAACTCTCAAATGGTTCAGAAAGAAAAAAAATGTGTGTGTGTAAAAAGAGAAAATTATAAAACAAATGTGGCAAAATGTTAAAGGCTGATAATTCTGAGTAAAGTACATGGATATTTCCTTTACTATTCTTTTATTCTTTTCTGTAAGTGAAATCATTTCAAAAGAAAGTTTAAAAAAATGCAAACCCAATCTGACCTGAACTGGCTTGAACAATGAGGTATTTTATCATGGCACATAACAGCAAGTTCAAGGGCAGGACAGGCTTCCGGTAGGTCGATCAAGGGGCTCCACAATTTCAGAGACATTAGGTTCCTTCAGTCTCTCCATTTTGCCATCCTCAGCAGATTTTATCCTCAGGCTGGTTGCAAATGGCCCCTGCACTTCCAGGGTTCACACCCAGACATGAGCTATCGACAGAAGAGGGGTGGTTGCCTCCTGTGGCTCTCTGAGGAGCAAGACCAATCTTCCACTATTCCCTCTTTTCTACTCTAACATGTTGCTCCTGCAGTTAACCCCTCTCTCTCCATCGCATTATCACCTTTTCCACCTCTACTGGATAATACCCATCAGTATACAAACATGTGGTACAGCCTTCCAAACGACACCTAGGGAAGTGGTGTCCATGAGGCATATGCTAGAACAAGTGACATATTTGAAAGATGACACTGTTCACAGCATGGGGCCAACACTGTCCTGGGAAATCAGTGTAAAAGCCTAGAGAGAGGCTTGATGAGGACCATAGGCAAACATGGTGTCTTCAGAACGAAGTTATCTAGTAAGGAAAAGAACAGAAAGTAAAATAGCAAAATCTTTCCAAAAAATGAAAATAAACAATAAAAAATTCAAGACCTGGAATACAAATTAGAACTAGAAAAAAGATCCTATAGTAATGGATGGTAATGGATGGAGGCGATGATAGCACAACATTGTGACTATAATGAACAGCACTGAATTATATATTTTATTGCAATTATAAGGAGAAATTTTAGGTTGTCTATATGGCACTAGAATGAAATTTTAAAAAAACCCAAGGAAGTGCACAACATAAACAGTGAATCCTAAGTTCTAATTATAAAATTATAATTGAAATTCTAGGTTTTAATCATAAAAATGTGCTTTTATCAGGGTGGGCCACAGTGGCTCAACAGGCCTAGTTCTCGCCTGCCATGCCGGAGACCCGGGCTCAATTTCCAGTGCCTGCACATGCAAAAAAAAAAAAAAGTGCTTTTATCAATTGAAAAAATGTAACACTCCAATGCACGGTGCTAATAATAGGGTGGGAAATGGAAATCCTGTATATTATGTATGATTGTTCTATAAACCCACAACTCCTCTCATAAAAAAAAAATCCTAAAAAAACAAACATGTAGCAATACCTTTTATCTTGAAACAACAAAGTCCTCTTCTAGCTACCAATCCAATTCTCTAATGTCTTTTATAGCAAAAACCCATAAATGGGGTGTTACCCCTACATGCCTCTTCCTGGGACTCCACATTTACTTTTAATTTTTATTATGGAAATCGTTATACATATTAAAAAATAGAACAGAATGATGACCCCCCTGATTTTAGGTGTTTTATTTTCTCTTTTTGGTTGTCTAATTTATTTCATAATCATAAACTTAACTCTGTAATCCAGCTAGACTTGAAAGGGGGAGGATAATGTAGAATCCAAAGAACTGCAATGAGAGCACAATGACAGGATACCGAGGCAGACCAGGAAAGGTGGGATGCTCTCCTGGGCTACAGAAATCAAATTTATTAGACTTGTCCACAGATGGCAATGGTGATCTTCTTGCTGGTCTTGTCATTCCTGGACCCAAAGTGCCCATGGCTTCCACAGTATTCATGCCCTCTTTCACCTTGCTACAGACCTCATGCTTGCCATCTAACCACTCAGTCTTAGCAGAGCAGATGAAAAACCGGGAACCATTTGTGTTGGGTCCAGCATTGGCCATGGACAAGATGCCAGGACCCACGTGCTTCAGAGTGAATTTCTTATCATCAAACTTCTCCCCATAGATGGACTTGCCACCAGTGCCATTACAGTGTGTGAAGTCTCCACCCTGGCACATAAACCTAAGAATAATCTTCTGAAAGCAGAACCCTTATAAGCAAATCCTTTCTTCCTAGTGCTCAGAGCATGAAAATTTTCTTCTGTCTTTGGAACTTTGTCTGCCATCAGCTCAAAGGAAATGCAGCCCAAGGGCTTACTGTTGAAGGTGATGTCAAAGAACACAGTGGGGTTGACCGTGGCTGCTGGTGGGGGACTGCAGTGGCTGATGGTGGCATCTGCAAGGACCCTAGGTGCTTTCTTAATGTCTTGCCATGGATTTTTAATGAATATCTCCTACTTAACAGTGGTCAAATTAAAACTCTTGACTCCCCTTCAGATATGTGCCACCCTCCACCTTTCTCCTTTCGATAAGGTGTACAACTGTTCACCCAGCTCAGACCCAAAACCAACAGTTACCTTTTGTTGAGCAAAGAGTAAGCTAGACCCAGAATGTGCAGGTACTCTGATACCCACCCTGCAAAATCCTAGCCTGGAAGCCCACATGAGGAATGCCCATTCATCCCTGCCTCTGTCTCTCTCTCAGTAACTCTCTCTCTATCTCTGTTTCACCTCTCTCTCTGACCAAACAATACTAGAACACACTGATTGTTAGTATGCTGAGAGCAAGCCACACAGAGTAAATACACACTCTCAATGGGTATGTGACTGTATAACCCTTACCTAAAGCTGAGAGTAAGATAAACAAGCCTATCCCTGGATCCAAGAACATCTGGGTTCTGCTAGGAAGAATTGAAATTGGATACTAGTGTGATGTTTTAGTTTGTTAAAGCTGCCGGAATGCAATATACCAGAAATGGAGTGGCTTTTTAAAAGGGAATTTATTAAGAGCAAGTTTACAGTTCTAAGGCCACCGAAATGTCCAAACTAAGCCAACAAGAGGTTACCTTCACCCAAGAAAGGCTGATGTCTTCCAGAACACCTCTGTCAGCTTGGGAAGGCACGTGGTGTGTCTGTGGGCTTTTCTTTCCTCATTTCATAAGGCTTTTCATAAGGAGGCATTTTTCTTCTGCATCTCCAAAGTTCTCCAGCTGTTTGGGTTCTGTCGGCACTGATGCTTTTTCCAAACTGGTTCTTTCTTAAAGGGCTCCATACGTGACCTCACCTTGAATGGGTGGAGACACAGCTCTATGGAAACCACCTAATCAAAAAGTACCATCCACAACTGGGTGTGTCACATCTCCATGGAAAGAATAAAAAAGATCCAACTCTGGGCGGGCAACAGTGGCTGAGTGGCAGAATACTTGCCTGCATGCCAGAGACCCGGGTTCGATTTCCGGAGCCTGCCCATGCGAAAAAAAAGATCCCACCCAGCAATACTGAATCAGGATAAAAACATGGCTTTTCTGAGGTACGCAACAGTTTCAAACCAGCACAATGAATGGTAAATAGTCCACTAGACTAGAAAACGTAGGGAAATATATCCACCATCACACACACGCCTCCAAATACTTATACACAACTCACATCTCCCCCACCAGAAAACAAAACAAGAGCAAAAGGCCAAGCAACCAGTTAGTGTCTAGATGAACTGTTTATATCTAATGCAGTATAACAGAAGGATAGCTGAACTAAAGCCAGAAGATCTGGATTTGAGTTCTGGTTCTGCCAATAACTGACTACGACTTTGGGTGAGTCTCTCCTCTTTTGTAAAACAATAATATTCATATAGTATCTTACTTCACTTATATCTCATAATGCAGTGATGAAGGTAACAGGATAATGATCACTAAGTTTTAGACATGTACAAACTGAGGTTTAGAGAGGCTAAATGATTTGCTTTATGCTGAAAAGTTAATAGGGGCAGAACTGGATCTAAACCCCAGATGTTATTACTTCAAAGCTCATGCAATGCTCCCCTCATCCCCAAGAATTGACCATATAAGTTGGGCAGGCTGTTCACTACACAAGCAACCCATGTTCTCCTAAATGGACTTCATATGGACCAGCAGTAGCACTGCCTCTATTACCTCAATTAAAAAAATATTTGGGGTATACAGAAAGTTTCATGTTTTACAAAGTGTTGTCAAAAGTACCTTTTCCCTTAATTTCCTGTAATAGTGTTATCTCAATCAATAAAAAGTAAAATATAATGGAAAGAGTATCTCTGAATGGGATAGACCTAGGTTTGAATCCTGGCTCCATCTACTACCTCAGCAATTCTGAGCCTTAATTTATCTGTAAAAGTAAGTGTAGATTGTCTGTTGACCTATCTCTTTAGGGTAGTGCTAGGATCAGACGAGACACTGAACGTGCAAGGATTTTTTGCTTTGTTTTGCTTTTAACCAATACCAATACAATTTTATTGGAATGTGGAATGTAAACAGATGTTTCAAACAAACAATATAACTTTGTAAAAATGTATGGCATTATTAAATAGTTAATAAAGAAATCCTAAATTTGGTGACACGTGTAGGTCTGGCTCAGGTGTGTGAAATCCCCATAGCTGTAGCGTGGCTCTGCAGCTGAGATTCCAAGGGGTAGCTGGGGTAAGGCGCCTACCTGCAAATTGTGTTGATGATAAGTTCCTAAAATAAAATCAGTCCTATTTTAAAAACAAACAAATCTAACTTTCTTCGCTAACATACATGTTAGCATAATGGAGCCAAAGTTTCAATCCTTTGTGCAAGGTTTTCGTGAATCATAAAGGACCATACAAGGTTAGTTACTCTTATTTTAATAAAAATAAACCCAAGCACTTGCATATAAGTTCTCTCATTTACCTGTTCCATGTTGAGAATATCAAGTAAGGTAGAAATGTATTTTGTATCAATATTTTCCTAATGCTATCAAAGTCAGGCCACAGACTTGATGGGGTCACACAGTCTCCATCTTCATTTCTTAGCCTGAACATAGCCCCAAATTTCCTCTTTCCCGTCCTCAGGTAATTTCCCCTTCCACTCATGTCTCCCAGACCCCTTCCAGGGTCCTTCAAGGGACCAGAATGGAATACCTCATCCCCACAGCAGGGTGTAAGCTAGCTCTGCCTCCAAACTCCAATACTAACTATAAACATGTATTTGTTCATTCATTCAACAAGGATTTCCTGAGTACCTTCTCTGGGCCACGCATTGTGCTGTGTCCTGGGAAAAATGTATGTGGGGTGGGGGCAGGAGGCGGGGGGTAGGGGGCAGGGGATGAAGCAGTAGAAGTTCTGAGAGATCAGACTATTTTACACGATTTCACATCTTTCAATGCTCAATTGCATACTTCCTATCATTTATTTGTCATACTGTTAGGTAATGTGCCTTACTGAAACTGAAAATGGGTTCCAAGATTTTCAATGAGTTTAAGGTAACAGTCAAAACCAACTTCTCACTGAAAAGTTTTCAGTATATCTTTAGGGCTCCTTCTTCCTTTGTTTCAGAAAAAAGTAATAAAACATATCTTGTAAATATGCAAAGATAAAAAATGGCTTCTCATAAAATGGAGATTATTTTTAAAAATATTTTTATTGACAAACCTTTACACATATACAGTCTATACACAGTGTACAATCAATGGCTCACAATATCATACAGTTGTGTATTCATCACCATGATCATTTTTAGAACATTTTCATCACTCCAGAAAAAGAAACAAAATGAAAAAAAAAAGCTCATACTTTCCATACCCCTTACCCCTGCTCCCTCTCATTGACCACTAGTATTTCATTCTACCCCATTTATTTTACCCCTTATCTTCCCTATTATTTATTTATTTTTAATCCATATTTGTTTTACTCATCCATCTATACCCTGGATAAAAGGAGCATCAGACACAAGGTTTTCAAAATCACACAGTGAAATGGGGATTCTTGATGTTTCATGGCTCCAAGGAGTCAAGACGCTTTAGGGTGAACTTCAGCTTTGGGATGCACTGACAGCATGCGACACCAAATTGGGGAGGGGGTTATAGTCCCCACAAAGATAGGAACCCCAACTTCGTAGGGTACTCAGAGCAATGGCAGCTTTTGCTACTCCAAGTAGTTTAGGGGTGTGTGATGCTAGCCAGTGGGAGCTGAACCTGATGTGAAATGCCCAAGGTGCCTGTTTATGACAGCCGGGACTGTAGGCCTATGTAAAGCATTCCTTTGGAACTCCCCTGAAGATCTGGGGACTCTGGGTATCACTAAATCCCACTCGAGCAGTGGAGGGGACAAGAAGCAGAAAGAATTCTCAAAGGCTTTCATCTTACTTGCCTAGGATGGGGCAAAAACCTTGAAGTAGTGACCTGTTCTGAAGAGTCAGTGCCAGTCTTGGCCATCATAACAATCTGCAAGCCTCTGGCTGCTTGCTTCTGGCTCAGCAGGCTCTCAGAGATGGGATATAACCCTGGAGCCCAAACATCCTGTTCTTCAGTTGGCAGGCCCTGGCACTGACTGCAGGCCTGCAGGAGTCATGCAAGGGGAAATGTCAGCCGCTGATGGAAAGAACTTTCTCTGTCCAGGCCACCATCTGGCCCCCCTCTTTCCTCCAACCCACAGCCTCAGGAGCTCCTCATTGTGATTTCTCAGGGACTTCTTCCTTGGTCCTTGATTTTCCACTGCTCTCTCTTACATACGCACTCATCATCATCATCAATCATCATCATCATCATCATCATCATCATCAATCATCAATCATCAATCATCATCATCATCATCATCATCATTGATAGAGCTTTAAACTTTTTCCAAAATCTCCTTGGCATGTATCTTAGTTTCCCAGCTGCTAAAATAATACCATACAATGGATTGGCCTAAAAATGGGAATTTATTGGCTCACAGCTTTGGAAATAGGTGAAGTCCAAAACCAAGGCATCAGCAAGGTGATACTTTCTTCCTGAAGATTGTGGCCTTCTAGGGTTGGCTGCCAGCTATCCTTGAGTCCCTGGCTTTTCTGTTACATGGCAATCAATGCACATGATGGCATTTTCTCCTTTCTCTTTCAGATTGCATTGACTTCCAGCTTCTCCTCATGGCTCTCTCTCTGTCTGAAATTTCAATGTTTATAAATCCTGTAATCCACATAAAGCCTAACCTGGTTAAGTTGGCCAGACCTCAATAAAAATAACATCTTAAAAAATGCCTATTTACAATGGGTTCACACCCACAGGAATGGAGTTAAGAACTTTTGGAGGTGGGGGGTGGTACATAATTCAACCTAACAACATATTCTGAACATTAGTGAGCTGTTCTGAACCAGCTGAGATATGAGATATTATTCCCACTGGACTGATAGAGGCTTGCCCAAGATCACCAAAATGGCTGAGCTGGGGCACTGGAACAACCACGCTCTTTATTCCAGCTCCAGGCCTCCCCATGTCCTGGACTACACTGCCTCCTGTGTGCTGAGAACTGGATATATTGTACATAGATGTGTATCCCAAGTTTTCTAAGACAGCACCATTTTTAAACTGTCATATCATCTTCATGACCACAGTACTACTTACTAGACCACAGGTCCCAATCCCCTTCTGCCCACATCCCCCTCCCCAAATATATGGTGATGAAGAGTCTTCTGACTTCTGGAGTCACTGGATTCAGGTTTTATCCTGGGGGAATCCAGCCACAAAGCTTTCTTTTTTTTTTTAATGATGTGTGCTGGGGCCCATCCCTGGTTGACCTCAGCTACATAAAGGCCATGATTGCTCCCTGTCCAGCAAGATCCATAATATCCTTTATAAGGCTGTCTTACAGATCAGAGTTGGGAGTCACCCTAGGTTGGTAGGTTAACCAGAAAGCCAGCCTTTATGACACTGAGGTCATGTTTTAGTCAGCAAGGCCAGAACTAGGTCTTCCTCCACCCTCCAGCCCCTCCTTTCCCTCTGGGGATATCCTGCTGTCAGCCTTACTTCCTGCCCAACCAGAAGGTGCAAGGGGTAATGGGTGGCAGCAGGAGTACTGAGGCTTTTAATGGGGTAAATATTGCTAGCAAAGGGTGCTACAGCCACTGCCTCTCATTACTTAGGGAGCTCTGGTGAGAGGTGGGGTGGGGGGGGGGCGGGGGGATGAGACAAGCAATAGCTACAGCTTCAGGGAGGTAGGGCCTGATGTGATTGCCCTTTCAGGTCACCCAGAGAAGCTGGCCACTTGGCTAGCAGTTAGTTTTATGGGGTTCTTTAACTCTCTTTCTTAGAGGAGGAGAGCCACACTTCCATGCCTATGGGATTACTGCCTTGAAACAGTATTCCCTGTGTTTCCTGCCTCACCCACAGGTGCCCCAGGGCCTTACAGGTTCCCCCGCATCAGTTGCACCACAGATGGTCCCTATTGTGGAAATCACCTCCAGGATGTAAACCTCTTCTTCCCATTCCACAGAAGGTGTCCCATATTTTTCCCTTTTTATATCCATGTTTCCTTTACCCACTGAGTCAGAAAAGGAGCAGGGGATTTTCATTCACACTTTTTTTTTAAAAAAGTATTTTCAAATTCTATTTTTAAAAACTTTTTACTGTGAAATACAGCACCTATTTTCTTCCTCATTTTACTTTGGAAAAATCTTAGGTTGAGTTAGTAGGACTTGAGCCCAGATCACTACTGACCCATGAGGCTGGCCTAGGGAGTACTTGGGCTTGGGATGCCCTAAGTACCAGGGTAACAGTGAATGGTACAGTGGCATGGGGGTGGGATGGAGGAGAGAAGCAAGCTGCTGCCTTCTCCCTTCTCTACCTTTTAGCTTCATCTCTGATCTAGGAAAAGGACTTTTCCAAAGATTCTGAGACCCAGCTCTCATTCTGCTTACTCCAGAATGGGCCTTTGTCCTGACAGGCTCTCCACTCTGCATAGAGCTATGTTCATGGAGCCAAACTGCCTTCACTCACTTTCTGAGAAAAGCAGGAATTTCTGGCACTAGCCGGGTTCAGTGTGCAGAAGGAGTTCTAGACTTCTGGCAGGCTGCTGGTCCAGCTCCAGGCCCAGGTGGCTGCAGACTACAGGAGGGATGACTCAGGTAAACTGCTGAACAAACAAGCCTGTATTTTCAACCCATCAGGGTGATGACTGTTATTAGCTTTCCTGTCATCATTGTACCATCACCTCCTGAGGGTGGGCACTCAAGGCCGAAGGAGACTGGCAGGAATGTGGTTATCTTGGTTTGTGTCTTGTTGCTCAAGATGCTTCCTGTGGCTTCTAAAGCTTGGCTTGGAGCAGAGGCAATGGCACCTGTACTGACTGATGACGTCAATGAGGCTGCTGGACTAAGAGTCCTATTCAGAGCAAGGACAATACAGTGAAGAAATTCTGATATGTGATTCTTTCTCCTGATTCCAACTCCTACTGTTTCAGTGCTCCCTTCCAAGGGACAACAGACTAGGCAATTTTCTTAGGAAGTGTACATGGACATATTTTGTATTCAAAGAACATGATGTATACCATCTACTCTGTTTAGAAAATGGAGAGATAGAATGACTGATAGATTGATGGACAGGTAAAATGATAAGGTAAAATGTTAAAATTGGTGGATCTGGGTATCACAGATTGGTACACTGGAGTTCTCTGTGTCAGTTTCGTATTATTTGTGCAACTGTCCTGAAAGTTTGAAATTATTTCAAAATAAAAAGTTTAAGGGAAAAAAAAAAGATGAGGCAAACTGGAGAAATTTGGCCAGAGAGATGACTGGGCTTAAGCCAGTAGGGTGGCTGAGTGTTCAGGTGTGGAGCTGAGGACTATCAAACTTGCCTTACTTAAATACTACTAAAAGAAATAGCTAAAATTTACTGAACACTCATGCGTGCCAGCCACTGTTCTAAGCATGTCAAATGTATTACTTCTCAAAATATCCCTATGATATAGGTAGTAGTATTATCTTTATTTTACAGATGAATAAACCGAGGAATTAAGTAATGATCAAAAGTACAAAGCTAGCCAACAATGAATTCAGGACGTGAACCCAGGCCACCCATCTAGAGTTGGTGCTCTTAACTCTTATACAATACATTTTTTTCTGCAGCGATGCAAGAGAAGGAATCAACATGAAATCTCAGTATTCTAGACCTGGCTTAGCCACAATAACCACTGTATGATCTTGGCTGTTGCTTCCCCACTCTGGCCTTCAGATTCCTCAGCATGGAACATGGGGGTTAGGCCGTATAGTATTTGCAACTCTGAGTTCCTTGTTTTATGGCTCTACACACATGGAAACAGCATTGTGGAAAGGCCCCTCCCCCTCCTCTGTACAGCCCAGCTGATGTGTTTACTTCTGACTGTCAAGGGCAGCTTCATGGACATTTGAGCAAGGCAGTGATAATTCATGGCCTGGTGCCAGTGACTAATGGAGCAAATCTGCTTCCCCACTCCACACCTCAGTTTCCCCACTCAATTCAGTGAAGATAATGACCTTTTTGTGTTCCATGCTGCCATGATTCAGGGTTAATTAGCGTTAGTCATAGGCTTTAGAATCCTCCAAAGAAAGGGGTCATTTGCTAGGTTCGGACTGTGCTGTGGCCATGGTGACACACTGCTCTGGCCTGTGCCCCCATGAACATCCCTCACAGCTTCACTAGTGGCTTGACTAACTTTGCAGAATGGCCCTAGGGTGACCCAGCCCTAAGTGCTGGTACTGTCACCAGGCATGAGGAAACCCCTCAGGGGTGTTGCTTTGACACTCTTCATGTGTGCCAATACGACTGCCAAATGGCTTATCTTCCCCTGGGTTTCCTCTTTCAGCTGAATTTCCATTCAATGTGGTTCTTGTCCTTACTACTCAGACCTCTAATCTTGGACACAGGATCCTAATTCCAACCTTAAATTTAGTAAGACTTTTTTTTTTTTTTGTCTGGTTCCTCAATAAATATCTATTCTTTGTTTCTTTCTCCCTACCGACTATCTTGATGCTCTCAGTCTGTCTCTTTTTTCATCACTGTATTAGCCTATGGGAGAAATAAGACAGTTTCAGCTTTCAAGGAGCTTAAGTCTGGTTGGGAGACAAGACCTGCAATGAAATAAGGACAAAATAAGAATGACACTGCAAATGAGAATAAGCCATTTGAAAAAGTAAGTAATGTATTGTTTGCCTCTGTTGATCTGCTAGTAATTAAAGTAGAGAGGCAAGTTTTATCTTGTCTTACTGTAATTTTGTCTAGGTAAGGAAGTCAGAGATGTGGAACACAGACGGCATCTAGTGGCTTTGGCAGGTATTGCTGGCATTACTGCTTGACCATAATGCCAGATAATTGAGCCTTAGTCCAAGCTCCCTGAGACTTGATGCATTAGAAGGGCAGATTTTCTAGTCACCTAACATCTGGTTAAGCTCCATTTCACTTAACATCTAATTTCCTTGGATCTACAGAAGAAAGGTTCCCACTCATGCTTTCACATCCATTTTCTTCTCATATCAGAGAAGGAGGAAGTTAAGCTCATGGAAGACCAGGACCACGACACCGAGTCTCAGACAAACACACAAGTCAACATGAAGGAAAAAGGATGATGAATAATGTTCCAGATTAGAAAGATTAAGGGGACAGAATTCAAGCAGTGGCCTTGCTCTATATCCATAAAAGACTGGTAGCAGGAGAAGTAGCCATTTCTTTTTTGACAATTATGAATAAGACTCAGCTCAGAAAAGGGGTTAATTAAATTCCTCTCTGGGGTAAAAACAGATTGATGGTGACTGGAAGGGAAAAAAAGAGGGCAGAGGTCCTACTATTTTCACTATGTGACATACATCAGGTACCTTTCCTGTCCAGGCTATAAATGTGAAAAATAAACCTTCTTTAATACTCAACATGAACTAGCAAGCTACAAAAATGTTTCTAAATTGTTCGTATGTAAAGCAAAGCATTTACAAAAATTAAGCAATATATTACTTTGCAATTTTTGAGGTAAAGCTTTACTATTATTCTATCTTAATGTCACTGCTATCATTTCTCTATTGTTTCTTACATAGGCATATGAAAAGAACAGGAGAAAAATGAAGTACAAAAACTTTTAGACATTGGAAAAGGACAGGAGCATAAAGTTATCAGAAATCTTTGCTCATCTACAGAGTACTGTTTATAGAATTATTATAAAAATTAAGGAATCAATTTTTTAATTCATTGTACAAACAGTAGTGTGCCAAAAAAAAAAAATCCTAAGAAAATTATCCTCATTTTAATACACTGGCTGTTTCCATATTCTCCCTCAAGTTTTCTTCTAGTCATGGTTAAATAAATCACAGGGATATTGTACTGTTTGCTTGATACTGTTTTCATATATATCACAAACACCTTTCATACTGTTATGTAATCATTATAATTATGATTTTAATGGTTTAAATTATATCCCACACTGATATTCTACATATTATCAACCGTTAGATGTTTTTATTTTCAACTTATTCCAAATAACATTGTATTAAACATCTTCATGCATAGAACTTTTCCTCTTTTGAACTACATTCTCAGTTAGTAGGTAGAATAATATAGTGTTAGGAGCATAGGCTTTATAGGCAGGCGAGGTGGCCTGAATTTGAATCCTGACTCTCTCACCAGCTCTGTGAGCTACAGTAAGGTAGTTAACTTATGCTACAGCTTCCTCATTTGCAAAATAGGGATAGTAATAGTACCTACATTATAGGATTGCTATAAACTTAAATAAAATAATATATGTAAAGTGCTTGGAAAATAGTATATACTCGGCAATGATAGCTATTATTAGTAGTAGTAAAATCAATTTTCTGGAGTTCTCCTACTCAAGATTGTTCCTCTCTCTTCTGCCTTTCACATCTCACTAAGAGGAAGACTCCAGCTGCATTCTTTGCTTCATTATCATTTCAAAATGGCCAAAATGTCCACCCTTCCACCAAGATACTCTCAGATGCTGTTTCTTCTGCTTCAGTTCTAGTTAGGCTGGACAAGATTGGCTAGAAATGACCAAGGAACCTAAACAAGGTTTTCTTGCCTTTGTGACCTTTGTTTCCTCATGAGAACTGAGAGGTACTTGGAGGTAAATCTCAAGTCTCAAGAGTCCCTTCCAGATCTTACATTCTATGATCTTATTTCCACTGTCTTGAAGGTTGTTACTGACCCACTGTGGGAAACAGTCAATTTTCCACCATATCTGCTTACTATCATATTGATACACATTTGATTGAAGTGAGTACAGAAAGCTGAAAAGTACATTTACAAATGCTCTGAACCTTTGGATAAACCACCAAGCCTCCATGACCTGCAAGTCCTGTCTAGAGGCCTCTGTATGTCTCCCTTTCCCTCTCTTCCTAGTTGGCTTCAGCTACATGACAGCATAGCAAGAGTAGTCAGTGCCATATAACCAGAGAGGCACTGCGGAAAGAGATAATAACCACCACAACTTAAGCCAAGGAGCAACAAGAGAAAAGAACACAGGATAAAGATGGAATGAATGATCTCTAATTAAAGGGCTCAACTGCAGTATTCACTTTTGAGGGCAGGGTTCAAAATACCCAGATAATAGCTATATAAAGCCAAAGAAAACTCAGAATAGGAATAAGCCTAAAAATAGAAAGGAAAAGTGAGGAGGAGGAAATGTTTGCACATGCAGCTGTTTTTGTTGCTAAAATGGAACAGAGTGGAAGGGATTTAAAAGCTGGCTTTAGGGCTGTCATGACTGTTCTAATAGTTTATGAGTAAACGAGAAAAGCCCCCAGCGAGAGTGTTCTACCTGCTAAGTCTATTAAAGTTGGCTAAAATTTAAACAAACAAACAAAACAGAAAAAGACTCATTTTGGAATACCAGTATCCCATGAGCAGTTGCAAGATTATTCCTGTCTGTGGTGAGAGGCAGATCTCAACTTTGCTTGGGAAAGCGAGATCACAGAATCACAGTGCTGAAAGATACTTCCAGCTGTATTACAACGAAAGAATAGAAGGGTTGGGAACATGGATTTAAGAGCAGCTCAGCCACATTCTAGCTACATGACTAAGAGCTAGTTATTAAATAACTTTGAGCTTCAGTCTTCTTTTCGGTAAAAAACAAAAACAACATACGAAAATGCAACCTTTGTTAAAACAAAACAGAATGTGGAGGCCTTATACAGAAAAATAGTGAAAGGAGAATCTGACGGCTAGGGAGTTGGCCAAAATAAATGAGTCTGAAGAGCCTTGAAGAGCAGGGGGTCAAGACTCTACCACCTGTCCTGATCGCTGGGACCAAGGACTGCAAAAGAAAGTTCTGACCTGGGAAGCAGAGAGGAAGGAGTTGGAAGTTTTATATAATGAGACAAAGCAGAAGGCAATTAATATGGAGATTATTATAGCATCCTTATATGCCAATGTGTATGGCTAATAAAAGCGGGAAAATTCCTCAGAATGCTGACTTATAACCCTACCACTGTGGATGGTAAAGTAGCAAAAATGAACTTTTAGGCAATTATCTTCCTTAAAGAAATCTGCCAAAAGAAAAAAAAAAAACAAATAAAGGATCAAATCAGGAAGATGGGTACCTAGAAAGACCAAACCAAAAACTTGTTTAGAAGTAACAAACCAGAGAAGAATGAGAGAAAAGATGCTTTGGGAAATGAAATTCATGAGATCAATCCACTAAGAATATACCATTTCTGTTTCAAAGTATACTTGTTCGAGTTTAGTAGCATATTCACCAGTCTGACCACTATACTCGAGCCCTCTGGTATACTGTTAAATAGGCCACATGAGGTATTTTGTGAGAAGTAGGTGGATAGCTTCATTCTACGTGGCTCTATAAATTCTGACCATTTGAAGCAATAAGTTCAACTTTAGTAAACCAACCCCTCATATTTCAAACTTTTGAACACCATTTCTAGATTGGTATCTTCAAATATGGCTCAACTCATTGTTAAAAATAAAATTCAGTTCTCTATCTTGATTATTTAGGCCAGAAATGTCAAGATCATCTTTGATTTCTCATTTCTTTCTTATGCCCAAATCAATCATGTTGAAGTCATCACTGACATTCTATCAAATCATCCCACTTCCACTGCCATGGCCACCGCCCTTATACATTCCTTAAAGTCTTCCTGTCTCCCCTAATATAAGCTATACAGACACCAGAATTTTCTTCTTAAACACAACTGTCATTTCCCTGCTCAAAAATTCTTCCAATTACTTCTCTTGCCCCACAGAAACAAATGCAAACTCTTCAGTATAACAAGAAGGCTCCAATGTGTCCCAACTTCTACTCTCTTATGCTTTCTTCTATTTCTTAACGTAAAGCTCTAGCCACAGCAAAATATCTGCTTTCTGTTCTGTCCTACACCCTGCTCATCTGCTAACAATGTTCCTTTAGCCACAAATGTCTTTCTTTAATTAAGTGTCTACCACGTGCCTTTTAAGTGTTGGGATTACAAACAAGACAGACGAGGTCCCTGTCCTGTATGTTCTAATACAGCCCGTATCACCCACTCATTCAGAACCTCAGAATTAACTTCCTCCTCTTCTAGATTTCTCCTAAAATATATAGCACTGTTTGTCTTGTGAAGCACTGATGTATAAATGTGTGTGTATTCCAGCTACGACTATAAACTTTTTGAGGTAGTCATTCATTTTTCCATTATATTAAGGCTTGCATAGTGCCTCACACATTTCTTGAATTACACTGTCTGTCCCAATCTATTTCCATTTATGATAAAACAAACAAACAAAAACAAAGAAAACTCATGGAGCTTTGCCTATTTTAAAGAAATGTAAATACTATGAGGTGGGGTATAAATTAAATATTATAGTGGAAAGACTTAAAAAAATCAACATTATTCTAGCCTGAATCTTAGAGGCTTGTAGTCCATTTGAACACTCTGTATTAATACCTCTATACTACTCTAAGAAATTGTGATCTGGCAGTTACAAACTTCTAGAAAGCAGACTTCTAATTCATTTAGTTACCAGTCAGCAAATGGCTTTCCACACTAGGCCAGAAGTTCCCTTTCTGTAAACACCAGAGAGCTGTCCATTAGTCTCTGTGTAAGGGGACCATGGAGATTGGCAGTGAACAAGAAAAGCCATCTACTACAGTCAAAGACAAAAGAGCAAGCTGAGAAAAATAACTTAGAAATAGCTTTTATTTGGCCTCATCCACTGACAAAGGCTCAATTTAAGAGCTATCAACACTACTGACTCTTAAAAATCAGGATAGAATAATGACAAATTTAAAATCTGAAATGTTTGAAAAAAGTGACTGTCCTTTAGATTTTAAAGAGACATAAAATCCATGATCCTGGTATGGACATATCAGATGTAAAGAAACATTGGGAATAATTAGGAATTTAAAAAATGGACTGAGTATTAGATAATATTAAGGAATTATTAATTTTGGGGGGTTATGATATAGGAAAAATGTTCTATTTTTTAGAGATAAAGTACAGTATTTATGGGTAGAATATTGTGAATTCTGTTACTTTCTTTAAAATAATTCAGTATAAAAGAAGTGAGTTATAAAACAAACCTATTAGTTAACAAAAGAAAATATGTCATGTCAGAGAATAGTTATTTTCTAGCCTTCCATAGGCTATGGTCACTTTGTCAATGAATAGTCTTATTTAGATGGGACAGATTTAAGGTCCCTATTCACCACCAAGAAGACTCATGTTCCCCATCAGCAATGAAAGAGCCTTGGGGAACCTCAATTGGGGAGAGCATACATTAGAAGGCACTTGGAAAGAGACCTCTTCTCCTTCCACCCCTTGTATATTCTCTTATTTTATTATTATCAAGATGAACAGAGAAAATTATCAGCTTATTAAAAAACACACCAGAAGATCTCCTGGTGACATAATGAAAATTATCTTGCCTCTGACAAAAGAAAGATTATACCTCTTTTGCTGGAATTACAAATAAATTTTAGGCTTTGCAGCCAATTTGAAAACCAAAATTTTGACTTTGTTCACTATTCCACTGAAGTTTTCTCAGTCTCTGCATCCTATATTATCGGCTCAGTAGGCAGTGGGCAAGGGGAGATTGTCTTCTAGCAATAAGAATCTTAGAAATATTTTAATAACACATATTGTCATATTCCTGGGATATAAGAATCCTCAATATGCTGTCCCAGACTAAGACCCTGCAATGAGTGCCTATGTCCTTCACCTTCCATCTAGTTTCATAATCCCACATTCCTTTAACAGAACCAGGCTTGCTGGTATTTCACCCTTTCCACATCTCCAAATGGAAATGGGTTTTTTCTCAGGCAGATACAAATGATTCATATTTAAAGTCTTTGCTAAGGCAGGGGTTCCTTATGATTAAACCAGAATGTAGAAAAACAGGATTAGATGACCAAAAGGGAATTCATACTTTTATTTTTCAAAAAGTTGCTCTCATTCTGTTCTCTTCAGGAAGTGGATAGAATATTTTCAGGATGAACATAAAGATTCCCACTGCCGGAATATTCGGAATACCTTCCTTGACTTCTCAGAGAGACTCTATAAGTAGAAAAGCTCATTATTAGAGATTAAATTATTAAATTAAGAGACAAAAGATGGGTAATGAATAGCTCACAGGCCTGGTCCATAAATTTCTCCAATAATGATTCAGAGATATAAAACAAACTACATTTTACATTGTGCTACAAATAAGTACTCCTAAAACCAGACTAAAAATCAAGAAGCCTCAGTTCTACTGTTAGACCTACTGCTGGTTATACTCTGAAACTCTAAAATACTGCTCATATCCTCCCTCCAAGTATCTGTATTTGTACTAATCTTGTGTCTAGCCCATCATTAATGCAGCACAAATCTTGCACTGGTTTCTCATCTGTGATGCTGAATTAGCCCTAATTCATTATTTCTTATGAAAAAGGGTCCACATCTATGTGATGCCTAACTGGGGTTAACAATAGAAGATCAAGGAATACAATGAAGTTAAATGACCCTTAAGAGTTTGACTTTGACCTCAGCTTCAAGTTTTAGCCAATAGCACAAATAATAGGAAGAACGTCACTGATCATGCCTATGAAGTGATCTGAGATTTTGAGAAATGGGTTCCAGCGTGACAAAGCAATTTGCTAAAAAGTTAGTTCTCAGTTAATCAGAATACTTAGTTCTCTGCCTCTGGAAATCTACTGAAGAGCACAGATATTCAACACAGAGAGGGTCTCAGTGAGAATACAAATAATATCTAGCAAGATAATCAAAGTTAGCTCTAGTTTCTGACATAAGATGACATTTTCATTTCTTCTTTGTGGATGACCGTCTCAATGAAATAAAGTCCCAAGAGGGAAAACTTGAGTTCCTACTAATAACTGAGGGGAATTTAGTTAATATAGTGACAGAAAACCAAGTTGAAAGAAGTGTTAAGTTTAAAAAGTACTAAAAACTTTTTCTTAATATCAAGTTCCTTTACCATGGCCCCATTAAGCTTTGCAGTTTCCAATCAGAGCAGCTGTGGTAAGGTTAAAAGAAAAGCTACTAAACAGGGTCTTAAGAGTCCTAGAATCCAGGACCAATCAGAAGACCAAGTTCTTCGACCATAAAAAAGCCCTGTGGGGTTTCTTTTTAGTATGACAGTGACAAAGAGAGTCTTAATTAAAATTGCTAACATACTATTTCATGAAGATCTAGGCAGAGAGCATTTATGTACAAAGACAGCTTTAATCTCTTCAGTTTGAGAGGTAGGTCAAATAGCTTTATATATTTGTCTTCAAATAGCTTTATACATTTCTTTTTTTTTTACGTGGGTAGACACCAGGAATCGAACCCGGGTCTCTAGCACGGCAGGCAAGAACTCTGCCACTGAGCTACTACGGCCCACCCAGCTTTATACATTTTTAAAAGTTTTTAAATTGGGAAAATGCAGATTTTTTTTCCCCCCGCTAAAACTTAGAAAATCTTCACCTGCATATTTATGAAGGGCACTAATGTACATTCTTGGGCTGCTGCTACCATTCCCTCAAGAGAAATCCTGTACCTTCAATACCATGAATGTGGGAATACTTCTTGAAAATATCTACTGGCAAGCATTATTTTACTTGGTCTTTGGAGGGTCTAGAGGTTAGAAATTTTATATTCATACTAGGCTATAAGGCAAATTTGGGAAAGAATCCAGCAAAGGAAAGAACCTAGTTTTCATGATTACTTAATGCCTACCCTATGATTTTGAAACACTTGACTTGTTTTCTCAGTTGTCATGATGGATTTGAATTTACCCACATTTGTAACCAGCAGCAGTCATTACTGAACTGGTTAGCTTGAAGGAAAGTGCATGAGTCTGTGGCTGTGAAATAGAGGAAAGTACTGTGTTCCATGTGAGGAATGAAATCATAATCTTGGTGTCAGAGCACAGTGCTCTGAACAGCAGTTTAACTGGTGATGCTCCAATTACAAGTGACAGCAACTGGTAGAAAAAAGCAGCTTGTTCAGCAATACGAGGCCAGGGCAGCTGCCTATTCACCTCTTTCTGTTTATGTGTTCCTTTTGGACTTTGATTTTAGTTGGGAAGATAAAGAATTTATCAGAATCAGATGGAATGCCCTATGCTAAACTGCAGAAATATTGAGTCCATTCCATGCCTGTTCTCTAGGATGAAACCTCAATGTGTCTAACAACTTATGAAAGCTGAAGGCAGGCAGGGTGCTAATTATAGGACTAGCCTCTGCTCCCCACCCCATAAACAGCAAGTGTTGTACACATACAGGACAACAGCTTATCTTACCATGGAGTCTGTTTCAGTTGGCTGGTTAGACTGTTTGTGGGCCAAGAGGATATTAAGTACTGCCTTCCAGCCCGGCTCTGCCGGCGTGCTGGCATCTAACTCAGTTCCATCCTTCTCCCTGCTTTGCTTGCCAAGTTTGATATTCACCCAAGGGCACCAGTCTCTATGCTGAGAGGTAGGATCAAAGAAGGTTCGAGAAGATGTATCCTTGAGAAGAAAAAGAAATACTGTTAAAGAAAGGGAGATGCTATGTACATTCAAGGAAACACTGCTATTAGCTGTCAAGACCAGAATTTCACAACTGCCCCCACTTCTAGTTTTTAAGTTGTCTTTTAAGTTTTGCCTATATATTTTCCTCTCATTTCCTAATTCTTTCACTCCTTCTGTCTTAAATTGTCCCTTTTAAGGCTTGCACACACACCCTCCCCCGAACCACAACTGCCTGATATAATTTATTACCACTCCAGCATCCCTCACAAAGGAACAAGTGACAAAACCTTTAAATTGTTTCCCCTTTGGTCACCCAACTATTCTATCTTTATACTTATTCACATGATCTACTTCCAGCCACAGGACCCAAAAAGAGCTCACACCTGCTTCTCCATGCTGCACAGTGAGAGCTCAGTGAGTTATATGTATTCAGTGATTTTACAAGCAAAGGTGGACTCACTGAACTGCTAGAAGAGCAGAGGCGAGCTCGTTTGGCTTTCCGGAGAGGGCTAGATGGTACTTCCAAGCCAGAGGCATCTCCTGTTCCCATGCTTCGGGTCACTGGGCGGGTTCTGGTGGTGGGGCTAGCAGCCTCCAGATCAGGACGGTCAGTAGGACTGGAAGAGTCCCAGCTCCGAGTTCGGGTGACGATAAGACCTGGGCTCTTTTCAGCCTGCAGGAAAGGGGAAATAGTTAAATATTAAATAATTAATACCAATCATATTAATGATTATGTTCAGGAGAATATTTCTAGGAGGATGTGAAAGTTAATAAACTTACAATTTGTTTGTTTGTTTTGACATTTTAAAAATTGGGGTAAAATGTACCTAACATAAAATTACCACTTTAACCATTTTCAAGTTTACAATTCAGTGGCATTATGGCATTAAGTACATTTACAATGTCACGTAATCACCATTATTATCCATTTCCAGGACATCTTCATCAACCCAAAGATAAACACTGTTGCCATTAAGCAATAACTCCTCAATTTATAGTTTAAACTGTAACAGTTTAGTTTCTGAACAGCCTACATGATTAAACTCTTTAAGGAATACTAGATTTCTAAAGAAAATCATGAATTTAGCTTCTCCATTGCAACTAGTGAATGGAAACATTACAGAGTATTTTGATTAGATGTTAGATGTGAAGCCTATCCACCTTAAGTTAATTTCCACTTTTTCCTATATCACCACTTTCGGCAAAAACAGTATTTTTTTAAAAATCAATCCCAAACAAGCCAATTAAGCCCACACCTGCTCTGAGCCTGGGGAAAACGTGGCATCCTGGCTACGGGTCATCATCCTCCGAGGAGATTCAGGAACAAGAGGGAAGCGCTCTGGCCGCCCGTCAAGGCCTGAGATGGGGGAACTGGTCAGGCCAAAGGGTGCATCCAGGTCGGTCATGGATGATTCAATCTGCTGGAAACCCCAGAGTCCCACCTTCCTCATACACTGTGAACATGTTATTAGGGAGAGCTGCATGGGCTCCAATGAAGAACTAGGTATAAAGAGAAAATAAAATAAGTTTCTCAAGGGATAACATTTCCAAGTGACTAAGTATTATGACATGTGAGTATATTTAATCTTAGAAAACAAAACTGGGAAAGTCCAGTAGAATGCAAACCATATCCCCTTAGAGAACTCTTTCTCCAATCTCAGGACTTAACTTTATTATCTCTCACATATTTCCTATAGGAAAATCTAAGGGTCTTGGCCATGCCCTCCACAGCAAGATTATTTTGAAGGAAGTTTTTGTCCCTCTCAAATCTTTCCTTTTTAAATGAAAACCTTCTTTCAATATCATTCTTCTGACAGTCTTCTATCTCAGATAGAGTCGATGTCAAATGGAGAAGCTGAAATTTTGGAAACACCAACATGGGGTCCCAGAGAATTCCAGATGATGTTTCCTTTGGTATTGTCATCATTAAACTGATATTTTTTTCCTTTGTAAAAAATAGAGAGGAATTTCACTGTTTATAGGAACAAAAAATTCCTGGGAAGTGATGGTACAAGAAACAAAGTGCAGATGTGAGCACCAAGAAATCCTGAGTTCTAATTCTGGCTCTGTTACTGATTCTTCCTCTCCCTTCAGTTTCTCTTTGTCTATGCTTTTCTTATAAGAAATACCATGTGATTTCCAAATAATACTGGTGAGTGATCTACATGGGTATATAGTGTTTTTACAGCTCATAGCCCCAGGCAAAATTCACTAACCTACATGCCCAGCCACACAAAGAGAGAATACAGGCAGTGACATGGACTTGGATGTCTGAGCCTAATTTGGTTGTAGTTTTTCTTTCATCAGTTTGGTCATCAAGTTCATCTTCAAACAGGTGTAGGAGAAGACTGATCTTGTCCTCTGTCAAGCACTACAAAGGAACAAAAGTCAAAAACTTAAAATCTCAACTACTGTGAAAAGAAAAGTATAAGGTAAAAAACACAGCAACAATGACAAACTCTTCATTAGAAAATGACTTACTTCTAGGAAAGGGCTAAGATATCATACAGAAGTTTCTGATCTGCAATGAATCTGCTAAATGAAAAAAATGGCAATTTTCGGGAACTATAATTTTTTCTTAGTGCAATATTATTTTCAATTATCAAATTGTACATTTTCTCTGAAATTTGAAAACTTCAATACCCAAATATTGAAAACAGATTACTGTTCCTATCTTGGCATGACAATGAATTTACTTTTTGACAGAACAGGGCTTGCCACAGTTTTTATTTATTTATTATATTTATTTTTTAACTTTTTTATTGTATAGTATAACATATGTATAAAATAAAGAAATAAAAAAGCAATAGTTTTCAAAGCACTCTTCAACAAGTAGTTACAGGACAGATCCCAGAGTCTTTCATGGGCTCCCATATGATCCTCTTAGATTTTTCCTTCTAGCTGCTCCAGAATATAGAAGGCTAGAAGGTTTAAGTGTTTTTTTACTGTCACGATTGAATTTTTTCTTTCTTTTTTTTGTGAAAAATAACATATACATATATGAAAGCAATAAATTTCAAAGCACAGCACCACAATTACTTGTAGAACATATTTCAGAGTTTGACATGGGTTACAATTCCACAATTTTAGGTTTCACTTCTAGCTGCTCTAAGACCCTGGAAACTAAAAGAATTATTAATTTAATGATACATCAATCATATTCACTTATTAAATGTTATCTTTTCTGTGTAACTCCACCATCACCTTTGATCCTTCTATCCCTCTCTTTAGGGGTGTTTGGGCTATGGCCATTCTAATTTTTTCATGTTGGAAGGGTCTGTCACTAATACGGGGTAGGGAGATGGAACTATCTGATGTTTTGGAGAGGCTGGGCCCCTCTAGGTTTCAGGACTTATCTGGTCCATGGACCCATCTGGAGATCGTAGGTTTCTAGAAAGTTACCCTAGTGCATGGAACCCTTGTGGAATCTTACATATTGCCCTAGGTGTTCTTTAGGATAAACTGGATTGGTCCTGGTTTGGGTTTGGCAGGTTATGATAGGTAGCAATGTCTACAGAAGCTTGCATAAGATCAACCTCCAGAGTAGCCTCTCTACTCTATTTGAACTCTCTCAGCCACTGATACTTTACTAGTTATGGTTCTTTTCTCCCTTTTGGTCAGAATGGAATTGTTTGATCCCACAATGCGAGGACTGGATTCATCCCTGGGAGTCATCTCCCACATTGGCAGGGAGATTTTCACCCCTGAATGTCATGAACCATGTAGGGGAGAGGGCAATGATTTCCCTTGCAGAGTTGGGCTTAGAGAGAGTGAGGCCATATCTGAGCAACAAAAGAGGTCCTTCAGAAGTAACTCTTAGGCATACCTATAGTTAGGCTAAGCTTCTCCACTACCTACATAAGCTTCACAAGAGTAAACCTCAAGATCAAGGGTATGTCCTATTGATTTGGGTGTCCCTAAAGTTTGATACAGTATCAGGGGATTCCTGATTGTAAAGTTTAATAGTTCTATATTTTTTTCTCCCTCACAGTCTTTATTTTTGTTTTAAGAATATTAAAGAATTGTATCGGGGGAAAAATACCTTGGCTAGGAGCAGGATGACATTTATCACAATAATCAGAAATTAATATTTGGCACTAAAAATCTGTAACAGCCTCTCAACCTGAAAAAGCAAAATAACTAACTATTTCCTGCAGTAACACTTGTCTTCATGAAAGCACCCACAGGATGATATGGTGGGACAGTAAATACTAGTTTCAAAGTACAGAGCAGGACTTCCGGGCCAAGATGGCAGCTTAACAATGTGTGCATTTTAGTTCGTCCTCCAGAACAACTATTAAAAACCAGAAACAATACAGAATAGCTCCTGGGCCCACATCAGTGACCGGACACACAGCATACCCCAATCTGGACCAGCTGTGAGCCCCCCCAGAACCGTGAGTTCCCCAAGCCATGACAGCCGGTGCCCTTCCCCCACAGGCCGCTTCCCAGAGGGGAAAGGAAGGAGACTTTACCAGCAGCAGGGGTTAAGCCTAACCAAACAACAATTGTGGAATTAATTAACAAATTCTGACCACTAAAAATAGGCCCCCAGCTCAGGTGAACCTGGTCAAAGGAGAGGTTGCTCATTTTTGCCCCGGTGCCTTCCCTAGGGGAGGGGTGAAGCCCAACTCAGGTGGAATCCCTCTCTCAAGGAATTCAGACACCAGGGCTTGGCAATTTGAAACCATTAAAACCAGCCTACAACCTCTCCTCGGTCTCCACCATGCCCCCAGCCAAAGGTAAAGGTACCGCATCGTCTTATGCTGGTGGGACCTGCAGGCAGACAAGCACCACATACTGGGCAGGATAAGAAAAACAGAGTCCAGAGACTTCACAGGAAAGTCTTTCAACCTGCTGGGTCTCACCCTCAGGGAAAACCGACACAGGTAGGTGACTCTTGCTTCCTGATAGGAGGCCAGTTTGGCCTGGGAAAATCCGGCCGCGGTCTATAACAGCTAAGTAGACTCTCCTAAGTGTGGGGGGAAAAGGCACCATATAAGCAGGGCAAGAAACAAGAAAACAAGGACTGAAAAATTCTCCTCTGTTAAACAAAACTTAAGTTAGAGGTCCAGATAAAGCTGAATTGAATGTCAAAGAAAAGACAGACAACAAATTCATCCAGCAAGAAAACCCTAGGTAAAAGAAGTGCAAGCAATCTTCAGAATAAACTAATTAAGGTAATTAAATGCCTAGACGCCAGCAAAAAATAATGAATCACACTAGGAAAACTGAAGATATGGCCCAGTCAAAGGAACAAACCAACAATTCAAATGCAATACAGGAGCTGAAACATTTAATTTAGAATATACGAATAGACATGGAAAACCTCATCAAAAACCAAATCAATGAATTGAGGGAGGATATAAAGAAGGCAAGGAATGAACAAAAAGAAGAAATTGAAAATCTGAAAAAACAAATCACAGAACTTATGGGAATGAAAGGCACGGTAGAAGAGATGAAAAAAACAATGGAAACATGCAATGGTAAATTTCGAGAGACAGAACATAGGATTTCTAAACTGGAGGATGGAACATCTGAAATCTGACAAGAAACAGAAACTATAGGGAAAAAAATGGAAAAATATGAGCAGGGACTCAGGGAATTGAAAGACAATGTGAGGTGCATGAATATATGTGTTGTGGGTGTCCCAGAAGGAGAAGAGAAGGGAAAAGGAGGAGAAAAACTAATGGAGGAAATTATCACTGAAAATTTCCCAACTCTTATGAAAGACTTAAAATTACAGATCCAAGAAGTGCAGCATACCACAAAGAGAATAGATCTAAATAGATGTACTCCAAAGCACTTCCTAATCACAATGTCAGAGGTCAAAGAGAAAGAGAGGATCTTGAAAGCAGCAAGAGAAAACCAATCCATTACATACAAGGGGAGCCTGATAAGACTATGCGTAGATTTCTCAGCAGAAACCATGGAGGTGAGAAGACAGTGGGATGATATATTTAAATTATTAAAAGAGAAAAACTGCCAACCAAGAATTCTATATCCAGCAAAACTGTCCTTCAAAAATGAGGGAGAAATTAAAACATTTTCAGACAAAAAAATCACTGAGAGAATTTGTGACCAAGAGACCAGTTCTGCAAGAAATACTAAAGGGAGCACTAGAGACAGATATGAAAAGACAGAAGAAAGAGGTGTGGAGAAGAGTATAGAAAGGATGACTATGAGTAAAGGCAAAAAGAAGGAAAATTAGGTATGACAGATAAAATCCAAAAGGCAAAACGGCAGAAGAAAGTACTACCCGTGCAGTATTAACACTAAATGTTAATGGATTAAACTCCCAATTAAAAGACATAGACTGGCTGAATGGATTAAAAAACAAGACCCATCTATATGCTGTCTCTACTCAAAGGACATGAGGCCAAGGACACAAATGGACATTTGCACACCAATGTTTATAGCAGCATTATTTACAATTACCAAGAGATGGAAACAGCCAAAATGTCCATCAACGGACGGGTGGCTAAACAAACTGTGGCATATACATAAGATGGAATATTATGCAGCTGTAAGACAGAATAAAGTTATGAAGTATGTAACAACATGGATGGACCTTAAGGACATTATGCTGAGTGTGATTAGCCAAGAACAAAAGGACAAATACTGTATGGTCTCATTGATATGAACTGACATTAGTGAATAAACTGGGAATATTTCATTGGTAACAGAGACCATCAGGACGTAGAATTAGGGTAAGATATTGGGTAACTGGAACTGAAGGGATACAGATTGTGCAACAGGACTGAATATAAAAACTCAGAAATGGACAGCACAATACTACCTAACTGTAATACAATTATGTTAAAACACTGAATGAAGCTGAATGTGAGAATGATAGAGAGAGGAGGACTGGGGGCATAAATGAAATCATAAAGAAAGATGGATGATAAAGATTGAGATGGTAAAATCTAGGAATGCCTAGAGTGTATAATGATAATGACTAAATGTACAAATTTTAAAATGTTTTTGCATGAGGAAGAACAAAGGAATGTCTTTACTGCAGGGTGCTGAAAATAGATGGTAATTAATATTTTAACATTTCAACTTATGCGTGAGACTAAATAAAAAAATGTCTATTTGGTACAAAATTTATATTTTGACTAGTGCATCTCCTAATATAACTTATATAGATAATTGGTTGAACAACATAAGTACATGGAACCTTGGTAGGACATTAGATTTTATTGGTTTGCCCAGAGTGATGTCCTGATGAATCCCAGAGTGATTTGATCAATGAGTGGAAAAGTATTTGCAAAGTCCCCTTCGGGGAATGGTGAGAACAGGGGAAAATTCAACCTCCCCAAGTTGAATTACTGATATTCTCACAAGCAGTGTGGATAACCAAAGCTATAGGCTGAGCCCCCAGTCTTGGGGTTTATTCACATGAAACTTAACCCCACAAAGGATAGGTCAAGCCTACTTAAAATTATGCCTAAGAGTCACCCCCAAGAGAACCTCTTTTGTTGCTCAGATGTGGCCTCTGTCTCCAGCCAACACAACAAGCAAACTCACCACTCTCCCCCTGTCTGTGTGGGGCATGACTCCCAGTGGTGTGGACCTTCCTGGCAATGTGGGACAGAAAACCTAGAATGAGCTGAGACTCAGCATCAAGGGATTGAGAAAAACTCCTGAATGAGCTGGGACCCAGCATCGAGGGATTGAGAAAAACTTCTGGACCAAAAGGAGGAAGAGTGAAATGAGACAAAGTATCAATGGCTGAGAGATTCCAAACAGTTGAGAGGTTATCCTGGAGGTTATTCTTACGCATCAAGTAGATATCACCTTGTTGTTCAAGATGTAGTGGAGAGGCTGGAGGGAACTGCCTGAAAATGTAGAGCTGTGTTCCAATAGCCATGTTTCATGATGACGATTGAACAATGATATAGCTTTCACAATGTGACTCTGTGATTGTGAAAACCTTGTGTCTGATGCTCCTTTTATCTACCATATCAACAGACAAGTAGAACATATGGAATAAAAATAAATAATAGGGGGAACAAATGTTAAAATAAATTTAGTTCAAAATGCTAGTGATAAATGAAAGTGAGGGGTAAAGGGTATGGTACGTATAATCTTTTTTTTTTCTGTTATCGCTTTATTTCTTTTTCTGTTGTCTTTTTATTTATTTTTCCAAATCGATGCAAATGTTCTAAGAAATGATGAATATGCAACTATGTGATGATATTAAGAATTACTGATTATATATGCAGAATGGAATATGTTAATGTTTTTGTTTGTTTGTTGTTAATTTTTTATTAATAAAAAATTATAAAAAATAAATGTTAATTAATTAATTAATTAAAAAGCTCGCGAAAAAAAAAGTACAGAGCATTTCAAACTTTCTATTCCCAAAGGTGAAGAGAGGTTTAACTTCTCCTCTAGCAATTTCTTTGGAAAATGAAATACAAGAAAGTACATGAAATCAAATTACCTTCTGAAGTAACAAGTTATGATGAAATTGAATTTATACTATTCAATTTCATTCAAAACCATATAAAAAATTTAAACAGAAGCCATTTACTTAAACCTTCAACAGTCTCCGTTCTGGTAGAGACTTAAACAGTCAGTTAAGAGACAAGTAGTTCTCTTCATAGAAATATGCATCCTCTTGCCATTAAAAGAAATGCTTGACATACAAATGCTTATGACAAGTGAAGAACACTGTAGCCTCGCCAAGAAAAACTCACCATAGTTTTCAAGTCCTCTGGCCTCAGGGAAGGAAGCTGGAGGTCCAAGTGACAAAGGCTTTGAAAACGGTCTAGGAATTCACTAAGAAGAACAGCAGGCTCATCTAATGGCAACATCCCAAATCGATCTGTGGAAAAATCAAACTGGAAGATTATATTGGTGTGAATTTTTAAAATAAAAATTAAAAAATTTATATAACAAATGGTGAAATGTAAATCAATGAGATATTTGAAGACATTAAGGTTTTTTTGATGGCACTGTGATTAAACTATTGTGATTATGTTTAAAAACTGCAGTCCTTATCTTTTTAGATATATCTCAAAATATTTACAGATGAAACAATATGATGCCAGGGACTGAGCTTCAAAACAATGGAAAGGGAAGGGTAGGTCATAGCAATATAGAGGAAACAAGATTGGCTGTAAGTTGATAATGGCTGAAGTTGAGGGATGGGTAGATAGGGTTTCATTAAATACTACTGTCTATACTTGTATGCATGTCTCAAATTGTGCTACATTAAGAAAAAAGTAAGGAAAATACAAAACAAAACAGTTATCGGGAATGGAGCCTTAAACAGGTGATAGTGTTTAAAGAATCATATTTTATAACAATATGGATAACTTATGAGCTAAGAATAAAAAACCCCTGCATGTTTCTAATGTTTATACAAGAGATACAAAAGGGCTTATAAGGTGAAGCAAAACAGGGTAATAGGGTCACAAAAGTATAAAATTAGGAAGCACTCTTCTTACACGTAAGTTAGGAAAGAAAACATCTGTTTAAAAATCAATTAGTGCAAAATTAATTGATCATATACTACAATTGTCTTTGGGTTCTACCGGACTCATTTATTGGATATATGGTACACTGGTTGCAAACACAAATTGTGAGGACAGAAAGGCCTTGCTGAGTTACTTCCTATGAACATCTCTCAGGCCTAGAAAGATAACTGAATAGAGACCAAAATGGATCAGCTGCAGTAAGAATGGAACTACATTCTGGAAGTAAGAGATTTCATAAGAAGAATGGAGAGAACTTGTAATCCTAAATGAGGAACTAAAAAGGAGGGAGTCACTCCATTTAGTACCCTTTCCTCGATCTTGAATTAACATTTGGTTATTAAGGAGCCACAACCACTACAGACTTTAGACTATGAAGATCTAAGATATTCAATACCTGTAAAACTACTCACAATCTAAATGAGAGGCAGATTAGCAACGACATTACAGTGTTTTAGTATTATGACCAAAGTAGAGAATATTATGGGTGCCCATGAGAGGACATGGCAGATACTGTTTTTTGCTCATTCAACAGTTAAGTTCTGCTCCTGCCTTGCTTATAGACCTGAATTTTGTTTGGCACCTATTCTTTACTCTAGTGACTGAGCAGTAAATCCTGATTTGTCTCCATCAATTGCAATGACAGCATTCCTCTTAGCAGTGGCCAATTTAGTAAGGTACATTTAACCCAGTTCTGATCAACGATACAAGGGAGATGTCTGCTGGGGGATTCTGTGACTATAGGAAGGAAGCCTTCACTTCTCCACTGGACATTGTCATTTCTGCATGTGAGTTCTGATGCTGCCCTCTCACAACCTTGAGGGAAATTAGTTTTAGAATAAGATGACACGCTTCTGGGAAGAACTGGGCCCATGGTGACATCACTGAGCCAATGAATTAACCAACCCTGGAGCAATCCTATCTCAGGACTTTTTGTTATGAGAGATAATGCATTTTCTTACTGTTTAAGCCATTGGTTTTTCTCCTGCTGCCTTCCTTCTTTCACCCCTTCTATCTTCCTTTAATTCAGGGGGTGGGGGTGGAGCTGAGAAAGGAGCTACCTGATATTAAGTAGGGTTGATTAGGGTAGGGGAGTTCTCATGTGTTCTAGTTTGCTAGCTGCTGGAATGCAATATACCAGAAACGGAATGTCTTTTAAAAAGGGGAATTTAATGAGTTGCTAGTTTACAGTTCTAAGTTCGATAAAATGTCCCAATTAAAACAAGTCTATAGAACTGTCCAATCAAAGGCATCCAGGGAAAGACACCCTGGTTCAAGAATGCCGATGAAGTTCAGGGTTTCTCTCTCAAGTGAGATGGCACATGGCAAACACAGTCAGGGCTTCTCTCTCAGCTGGAAGGGCACATGGCAAATACGGTGTCATCTGCTAGCTTTCTCTCCTGGCTTCCTATTTCATGAAGCTCCCCGGGAGGCATCTTCCTTCTTCATCTCCAAAGGTCACTGGCTGGTGGACTCTGCTTCGTGGTGCGGCAGCATTCTCTGCCCTCTCTGAGTCTCTCATTCTCCAAAATGTTTCCTCTTTTATAGGACTTCAGAAACTAATCAAGACCCACTCAAACGGGTGGAGACATGTTATCCCCTAATCCAGTTTAACAACCATTCTTAACTAAATCTCATCAATCAAGGAGATGATCTCATTACAGTTTCAAACATAAAGTACTGAATAGAGATTATTCTACCTTTATGAAATGGGATTTATATTAAAACATGGCTTTTCTTAGGGGGCATGCTTCCTTTCAAACCAGCACATCATGAAAGGTTTCTCAGAGGCAGTTGGGCTAGTTTCAAAGTTCAACAACTGTGTGGAAAGGCAAAGGGCCAAAGGATAGCACATTTGGTGAATTCTAAATAGTTTCACAGGGGTGGGACCCAGTATGCCTGTGGGGAGAGAGGTAGGAAATAAAGCTAAAATGTAGACAGTGGCCAGACCATGATTTCACTCATGTATGTGATGAAAAACTACTGAAAGATTTTTTTTAAGGAAGAAGTGATAGTATAGATAACATGGACTAGTTCAGAACAGAGATTGTAAGGGGTAAATCTGCAGGCAAAGAAATAAGATTAAAAGATTAAAGTACTAATCTCTGTAAGAAGTAAAGACACATGTGTCTTAAGGATGGAGAGTAGTAGTATCATTGTGGTAAATGCTTAATGATCAACAAAACCTTGTATTATAAGAGAAAAGGGTATAATAATATACAACATTATACTGGAAAAATGAATACAACCTCATGATACTAAATGGAAATCTTGAAGTGATGACTTCACGATTTGTCAAAATTTATCAAATTTGTATACCTAAATAGGTGCAGTTTAGCATATGTCATTTATACCTCAATAAAGCTAGTTAAAAAAATTTATATCTCCTCTCCAGTTTCGTTACTAGAAGTGGCCAAAAAACAATCAAAATAGCACTTTTACTCTCCATTCATTATTATTTGCACCCTTAGCAACCAGATTTGGTCTCTAATATTATTCCAATATTACTAAAAGAATCTGGCTCTTTGGAGAGCTGCTGATTACATGTCTCGGATCAGGGAAAAACTCAAGTTGGATCCAGAAAATTTTGTGGTTGCTAGAAAGCAAGAATACTTTTGAGAATGCCAGAGACAATGCGGAAAGGACAAAATAGCCAGCTTAAAGGAGGCCCATCAGCCCAGCTGTGACTATCTGAAACTCAAATAAGAGGATGATGTGCTGGTCTGAATCTATTATGTATGCCAGAAAAGCCAAGTTTTAATTCTGATCCAATCTTGTGGGGGCAGCCATTTCTTTTAATCCTGATTCAATATTGCAGGGTGGAAACTTTTGATTAGACTATCTCCATGAAGTGACTTGCCTAATTGTGCACGTGACCTTTTTTCCTTCATTTTAATAATATATTTTACTTACCTCACTATATAAAAAAATTAAAATTTCAACATATAATGGATATCAATATTATCAATGACATACGTTATACAATCTTTTTTTCTATTAAGTCTTCCAAATGCAGGGTGTATTGCATACTTTTCAGACATCTCAATCCAGATGCTACATTTTCAGCAGTTCATGCTGAATACAGTCCTATCCAAATCAAAAAGTATAAAATACTTTCTCCATGAATTTAGTTTAATTAATTAAAATTAAATAAAATTAAAAGTTCTGCTCCTCAGTCATCTTAGCTACATTCCAAGTGCACAATAGCCATGTGTGACTAGTGGCTACCGTATGGAAGAGTGTAAATGTAAACAGCTGGGAGATAAAGTCACAACCCTTTCTCGCCTCTCTCCATATTCAGAAGTAATTGTACCTCACTGAGGATGTGCTTTAAATTTTGGGTTACAGATTTTAAAAAAATATATTTTTATTGAAAAATATCCACACACATATAATCCAACCATATAATCAGTGGCTCACAATATCATCACATAGTTGTGTATTCTTCACCATGATCATTTTTAGAACATTTGTATCATGCCAGAAAAAGAAATAAAAAGTTAAAAAAAAAGAACTCATACATCCCATGTTCCTTACCCCTCCCTCTCATTGATCCACGGTATTTCAATCTACCCATTTTTTTTTATCCTCTATCTCCCCTTATTATTTATTTATTTTTTTATACTTTTTTTTTTTAAACTCATCTGTCCATACCCTGGATAAAAGGAGCATCAGACACGAGGTTTTCACAATCACAATCACATAGTCACATTATAAAAGCTATATAGTTACACAGTCTTCTTCAAGAATTAGGGCTACTGGAACACAGTTCAACAGTTTCAGGTACTCCCCTCCAGCCACTCCAATATACCATATCTTCAAGAATCAGGGCTACTGGGACATAATTCAACAGTTTCAGGTATTTCCCTCCAGCCACTCCAATATACCATAAACTAAAAAGGGATATCTATAGAATGAGTAAGAATAACCTCCAGGATAACCTCTAGACTGCCTGAAATCTCTCAGCCACTGAGACTTTATTTTGTCTCATTTCTGTCTGTGGGAGTGATCTTTTGATTAGATGGGGATGTGACTCCACCCATTCAAGGTGGGTCTTGATTAGTTTACTGGAGTTCTTTAAATCTCTAAGAAACCTAAGAGGCAGACAAAAACACAGATGTCTGAAAGAGCTAATGTAGACATTTGGAGATTGAGAGAGAAAAAGCCTGGATGCTAAGTAAGGACTCCCAGAAATAACCAGAACCTGAAGAGAAGAAATCTCCAGCTCAGCAGATGCTAAGTTAAGAGATAAAATCCAGAGTTTTGTCCCAGAGCAACTAAGTGAATGCCTTAGTTATTTAGTTACAGATGCTTAGAGAGGAAACCACTGGAATCAGATGCTGGAAACAACGAAACTGGGATCAAGGACGAGCAGACGCTAGCCACGTGCCTCCCCAGATCACCCTTTCTTGACCCAAGGTTTCTTTCTCTGGATACCTTAGTTAGGACATATTTATGGACTCAGAACTGTAAACCTGCAACTTACTAAATTCCTTTTTAAAAAACTGTTCCAATCTTAGAACAGCTATAAGTAAAAACCTAAAATTGTGGAATTGTAACCCATGTCAAACTCTGAAATATGTTCTACAACTACTTGTGGTGCTGTGCTTTGAAATTTATTGTTTTGTATAAATGTTATTTTTCACACAAAAAAGAAGGAAAAAGTAGATTGTGATAATAAAAAATAATCAAGGCTTCTAGCCTCCTATATTCTGCAGCAGCTAGAAGGAAAAAAATTTGAGAGGATCATATGGTAGCCCATGACAAACTCTGGAATCTGTCCTGTAACTATTTGTTGAAGAGTGCTTTGAAAACTATTGTTTTTTCATTTCTTTGCTTTGTATGTATGTTATACTATACAATAAAAAAGTTAAAAAAAAAAAGCTATTCCATTTCTGGTACATTACATTCTGGCAGCTTAACAAACTAATATAGATGATAATTATAATTAATTTAAATAAGGTGCTTTGCAAAGGTCAAGCCTTCACAAAAATATGCAAAAGAAAAAGTACAACAGTAATAACGATTAATTTTTAACATTAATTTATAAGTAGGGGAATACTGACATATTTATGAGTATTTACTTTCCTCTATCAAGTACATGTCTGTTTATAAGGTATAGCTATATGCTTGTTTTAAAATCTATATAGAATGATGTCAGCAGAATGGCAGAATAAAGGCCTCTGAAAATCCTCTCCTCCATAAAAGCAATGAGAACACTGGCAAAAAAGGTCAAAATCAACTTTTTCAGAACTCTGGAAATTAACCAAATGCTTGCAAACAATCCGAGGACCATTTATTCAAGAGAAACAGCTGGATCTTGGTAAGAATAGCAAACTTTGTGTTTGTTTTAACTTGTCCTAATCCTATTTATCTCTCCCTAGCTCTGTGGTAACCTTAAAAACCAACAGTCCCTTTGGGCAAAGACAGTAGAGGGGTTGAAAAAAATGGAACAAAAACAGTCCTCAAATCATGGTGCAAATTAGCAGCTTCGAAGCTACTGTGAGGGCAGAACGGGATCGAAGCTCCTCCAATGCTCCATCCCAGAGAACTGTCACTATTTGATCTGTCTGGCAATTCTCTGGAAAATCCCACTAGCAAGGCCTTTTTCAGCCTGAGGCAGTGTTCACCCAGTGTGAAAACCTTTTTTACCTTGGGAAATTTGTTGAAAACAACCAGTGGGAATTATTTTATTTAGCAGCACAATTGCCCTGAGACAACAATAACAGTCAGTACAAACAGTAAGCTGACCAAAAATCTTATAATGAAAAGTTGGGGAAGGGGAACTTTAAAAAGCTCTGACACATTACTGGGAAACTAGACAGTGACATGCAGGTAGGGCTGCGTGCATGCTCAGGAAAGAACTGAGAAGGTCCTAAGCTCTCATCTCTGGCTTTAAGGCTCCACACAAGCAGATAGTGAAGGCTAAAACAGACTTGTAGACTGCCTGACTAAGCATGGAAAAAGTACCCCAATGTGCACTCCACAAAGGCTGAAGAATTTATTGGTTTCAAGTATTTAAGGAAAGCTCTGCTCAATTATCATATGGACACTAAGGTAACAAAGCAGAGACTTCAGCAGTCACACATGACAAAGAATTAGGTCAGGAAAGTCACTGAACAAGCAAACACCACCAAAAGAAACAAACAGCACCAATAACAAACCCTGAGGTGGTAAGTGGTATCTGATTTCCAGAATTGACACCTTATATTATTTAAAACATCAAGCTTTCAACAACAAAATTATGAGACATAAAAAGAAACAAGTATAGCCCATACACAAAGAAAAAAAGCAGGTAAAAGAAACTATAATTGAGGAAGCATAGATATTGAATTTACTCTAAAAGGTTTTAAATCAGCTATTTTAAAAATGTTCAAAGAACTAAAGGAAACCATGTCTGAAGAACTAAAGGAGAGAATGATAATGATGTCTCACCACACAGAAAATATCAATAAATAAATAGAAATTGTTAAAAAAAAAAAAAAAAAGAACCAAATAGAAATCCTGGAGTTAGAAAGCATAACAACTGAAATGAAAAATCCACTAGAGGGGTCAACAGTGGATTTTAGCTGGTAGAAGAAAGAATCAGCAAGCTTTTAGATAGGTCAATTAAGATTATCCAGTCTGAGAAACAGACAGAAAAAAAAGAATGGAAAAAAATGAACAAAGCCTCAGAGAACTGAGGGGCACCACCAAACATATCAAATATGCATAATAGGAATCCCTATTCTATTAGAGGATAGAGAGAGCAAGGAGAAGAAAGAGTATCTAAAGAAATGACAACTTAAAACTTCTCAAATTTGATGGAAAACAATCTTTATATCCCCAAAACTCATAATTTTGGCAAGTAGAGAAGGAAACTAGTATGCTAAAAAGAACAGAATACGTAGGAACTTGTACCAAGAAAAGTAAATACCAAGAATAGGAAGGCTTTATCAGGATCTGTGATTATACATGATTAGATAAAAAGGAAGTTTAGGTAACAGATACAATAATCATACAGAATGAAGGCTGACAGAGGGGTCTAAAATGATGAATAAGCCAGCCTAGCAAAAGGGAGCACAAACTGGCAAGCTCTCTTTCATCTTTTAGGAGAATAAAATTTTAGATGGTTCTACTAATTATAAAGTTTCAAATATAATATATGTGACAACCTTGATTTAAAAAAAAGGCATTGTGTAGAAGGGTATATATGGTATGATAACATTTTTTGAATGTTTTAAAATAAACAAAATAGTGCTACATACATTGCTTACAGGCACATACATAAATTAGAAGAGAAACCATGTAAATAAATAATAAACAAATTCAGGTTAGTGGGTTGTAGTTACCTCAGGTTAGGAAGACAAGGGAATAAAATTAGGGAAGGCTACATAGCTGTATTTATAATACTTCTTAATTAAAAGAAAAAAAGCAGATGGGGTGGTGTTTTAGTTTGTTGAAACTGCCAGAATGCAATATACCAGAAACAGAAGAGCTCTTAAAAAGGGAATTTATTAAGTTGCAAGTTTACAGTTCTAAGGCCATACAAATGTCCAAACTAAGGCATCCAGAGAAAGACACTTTAACTTCCAAAAAAAGGACAGATAGCATTCAGGGTTTCTCTCTCAGCTGGGAAGGTACATGGCAACATGTGCTAGCTTTCTCTTTATCTCATAAAATTTCCCCAGGGGCGTTTCCTTCTGTATCTCCAAAAGTCTCTGGTTGTGTGGGCTCTGTTGGCTCTAAAGCTTTTTTCAAAACGGTTCCATCTTAAAGAATTCCAGTAAGCAACCCTACCTTGAATGGGTGGAGACACATCTCCATGGAAATCATCTAATCAAAAATTACCACCCACAATTGGGTGGGTCACATCTCCATGGAAACAATAAAAAGCTCCCATCCAGCAATACTGAATGAGGATTAAAGAACACGGCTTTTTGGGGGTACATAACATTATCAACCCGGGACAGGTGGTTTTGAAGCAAAGATGGCAAAATGTTGGGATTAGATGGGGTTGGTGGTAGGTACACAGATGTTCCTTATTTTATTATCTATACTGTTCTCTGTACTTAAAATATTCCAATTTTTAAAAAATTACTTAAAGAAAACGAGTACACTTTCTATTTAGAGGCAACAAAATGTTCTTTACCAGTTTATCAAACTATTTTAAATTGTTACAAATAACCAACTATATAAAAATGCAATCATTAATTTAAAAAGAAGACTCATGTTATCAGAAAAGGCAGGTTATAAATAAAAACTAACAGTAATGGGAAAGGTGTGGATTTTAAGAAATCAAGTGAGGTTTAACAAAAAAAAGAAAAAGGAAATGTCTTCTGAAGACCAGTGGCTTAGGTTTGACAAAACTTGGAATAACAAACTATGTCCTTGACTCCGAGGGGTGTACATCTCCCTGGCAATGTGAGACAAAAATCCTGAGATCAGTCAGGACCCAGCATCAAGGGATTGAGAAACCCTTCTTGACCAAAAGGGGGAAGAGAAAAATGAGACAAAATAAAGTGTCAGTGGCTGAGAGATTTCAAAAAGAGTTGAGGGGTTATCCTGGAGGTTATTCTTTTTTTTTTTCCCCCCCCTTTTAAAATAGCTTTTATTGAAGCAAAAATCAGGTAGGAAATCATCTTTAACTTAATTTTGAGTAATCATTACCACCCTTATACAATTCATAAGCATATTTCCCTCCTGAGTTGCATTTAAACTTACATAGAGGCAACTGTTCCCTTCACCCCCAACTTTGGCAGACAGCAGTAAAATGTCTGCTCTGTTTTTATATAGAAAGATTAAATTATCCAGTGATATTTTTAAAATATTAATGATGCACTTTAGAATGTAAAATAACAGTAAATAGTTTAATCTCAGACACAAGCCCACTATTTTGAGTATTTTTATAGAAACCTGGTCTTTCAATGTAAATACTATTAGGGTTTTCCCCCCCCCTCTTCAATCTCAGGCTCTTCTCTTGTCATCTTTAAAGCAGCATATGTAAAACTTCCTTATGCCTATAGATGTGAGTGCCTCTCATTGGTGTGGCAGTATTATTTAATGAAACTTGTTACAGGAGTAACTATTTTAATGCGGCTGGACGGGGGCTTGTGCATACATAAAGATATGTATATTTTCATTGTAAAAAAAAGCTAAAATTTTTTTTCATGCTAATTGTTTAAACATTTTCTAGAGCCAGTCAGGCTCTTTAAAAAAGTTGTTACTTCCAAAGAACATAGCTAAGCAACAACATTTAAATTTAGATGATACGTATATTGACTGGAGTTGTGCATTTTTCTACCACACTGGATTAAATAAAATAAACTTGCCAAAATGTGGTTTTGTCACTTTCTGGGACACTTAATCTGCTTTTCCATGTCTTTCTGTAAGTACATATGGCTATCTGACTATCTGTAACAGGTAGTTCTCATGTTCATAAGTAAAAAAGTAAAGAAAGTTGCATTCATCCTCTCTTTGGTGCAAGTATATAACATCTTTGCTTTTTCTTTTTAAAACATGTACATGTAAAATAGATACTTGATTCCGCAAAGGTATTAGACTACTTGGATTAAACATTCTGTCCAGAGAGACAATACCAGACTTTCCTTTTCCTCATCTGTATGAAGTTGCAGGTCCTTGACAGAAATAGCTCAACTGTTCCAGATCTGCTTCAGTGTATCCATATGTGATAAAGGAAAGAGAAGTCCATGAGTTTCTTTCTCCTCCTCATTTTCCATCATATGTGTCTCTCTGCTGTTCTTTAAGCAATGATAGATGTAAACCATATTTTCTCGTGTTTCATCAGATCGATCCTGGTCTGGCCCTATTATGAGAACAGTGTTTTTTTTTTTTTTTTACATGGGCAGGCACCGGGAATCGAACCCGGGTCCTCGGGCATGGCAGGCAAGCACTCTTACCTGCTGAGCCACTGTGGCCCGCTTGAGAACAGTGTATTCTTTAAACTGCAGTCGCACTGTGCTGTCCAACCTTGGTAATGCTCCACCTGGAGTTGAAAATTCTGTTCTATCCCCAATGCAGAAAGGTAGCAGTCTGCTCATAACAAAATCCTTCTTCATATCTGATGAAAGCAGTTCTTTGGTGCCCTCCAATCTGTCTGCAAGCATCCTCAGATAGCCATTTAATTTTGTTGCAACAGTTGTGGTTTCCACCTGCAGGAGTAGCTTCCAGGGTATGCCAGCCTGTAACTCCACATCTTGTTTTACAGCATCAGACACAAGTCCAGGAATGGTATCCAAATGGAAATCTCCCTATGAATTGTTCTGGTAGGTGCTGATGGTCACATGAGGAGAGTGGGCCAGCCCTGGAGGTGTATCCGCTTGATGAATGGTCCCTCTGGGAAAGTACAGCAAATCACCTGGCTTCAACGTGAACTCGTGTGTGGGCCACCCAATCCTGTCCTCAGCCTCCATGCTATACTCCCATGCCAGGGGTACAGTTGGGTGATAGATGCGCCAATGTCTTTGTCCCTCCAGCTGCAGGATGAAAACCTCGACATCATCATAATGGGGGGGGGGGGGTAGACCCTAAGCTCCTGCGGGAGTGATGTACACATTTGAGCCAACCAAGGAGCAAAAGTAGCCTTCCAGCTTCTCCTGGATCCTCCAAAGCTCATCCTTAAATCTCTGAGGTTGGTGAAACTGAATTGTTGCCCTTTTGTGATCAAAATCTTTTCTCAGCTGAAGAAAGTGAGCTTTCCCATCTTTATTTAAAACCTTTTTCTTCCCACTGACACAACAGCAGACATTGACATCTCTTCCATAGTACAGACCCTGGCTGCACAGGCTCTTCAGATCTGCTAACCTGAAGAGGGACTGATAATACATTTCCAATGCAGGGTCATCTCTCTGAATGAGAAGGGGATTCCGCTCCCAAAATTCCTTGAAAAAAGTCTCTGTCTTGATGGGTGAGATTAAACTTTCAAAGAGAGCACTGGGGCTGTTGAAGTTTAAAGTGGAAGGCACACCAGCAGCCTCCACTTTCACTTGCTTACAGGGAACAGGTCTGTCTTCTGTCCCATTCTCTGTAGACTTTGCTTTCTTTGGCATTATTTTTTCTTCCAAGACAAAGCAATGAGGAAATACAAATCTTGGTTCAAGAAGTCCGATAAAGTTCAGGGTTTCTCTCTCAAGTGAGAAGCTACATGGCGAACACAGTCAGTGCTCCTATCTTATCTGGAAGGGCACATGGCGAACACGGCGTCATCTGCTAGCTTCTTCTGGCTTCTTGTTTTATGAAGCTCCCCGGTAGGCACTTTTCTTCTTCATCTCCAGAGGTCGCTGGCTGGTGAACTCGGCTTCTCGTGGCTATGCTGTTCTGCTCTGCTCTCTCTGAATCCTGGAGGTTATTCTTAAGCATTATATAGATATACCTTTTTGGTTTATGGTATATTGGAGTGGCTAGAGGGAACTACCTGAAACTGTAGAGCTGTATTCAGTAGTCTTGTTTCTTGAAGATGATTGTATAATGATGCAGCTTTTACAATGTGACTGTTTGACTGTGAAAACCTCGTGTCTGATGCTCCTTTTATCTAGGGGATGGACAGATGAGTTAAAAACGAACAAATAATGGGGGGAAAAGGTTAAAATAAACTGGGCAGATGGAAATACTAGTGATCAATGAGAGGGAAGGGTAAGGTATGTTTAAGTTTTTCTTTTTTCTTTTCTATTTCTTTTTCTGGAGTAATGCAAATGTTAAAAAAAATGATCATGATAATGAATATACAGCTATGTGATGATTCTGTGAGCCATCGACTGTACACCATGTATAAAATGTTTGTATGTTAAGAATGTTTATATGTTAAGTTCTATGAATACAAACAAACAAAGAAACAAAAAGCTGGAAAATACACTCTTTGCCCAACATCTCCAATGATACAGCTCTGTGCTGCTTTTTTTTTGAACTTGGTATTTTCAGTTTGTTGTGTTCCTAAGGGCATGTGTTGGCTTATTTTACAAATATTTGTTGAGACCTTCGGAATGAGAGTGGAATAAAATGGTACATTCCCTGAAAAAAAAAAAAAGAAACTACATCCTATGACATTTTTGATCATCTTTCTTCTAATGTAAGTTTGGTGGAAGTGTTAACAACTCTAAGAAAGTATCAGTAAAACCCTATGAAGATAAAAGAGTAAACAATGAATTTAAAACCATCATGAAAATGTTTTTGTTCATCTATTTACTGAATTTTCTTAGAATAGAACATCCATACAGCACTACAGTTAAAAAATATATATCCAAGCTTTTCATGTTTTGACTGAAAACGTTTTAACAAGTTTAAAGATAAGCATATATTTTATAATTTATGTACTTGTATATTTTGGTTTCTGTTTAAAACCATTGATACATTGAAAGTAATATGTCTAAGTAAACTAGTAACTGTAATTCAAAATATTTAAAGGAATTTAATTAATTTGAATTTATTAAATATGCTTAATATATGTAAGCATTAAAGTATAAAGAATGTGGGTGTTCTTTCTCACACAAAAGTTCTGTGGCTATTAAAGAATCAAACCAAGGGACCACATACTTGGAAGGTTATATCTGAGATCTATTTAGGAAGCAGAATGGATAGGACCAGGTGGGTGGTGAAAGGAAAAAGCATCTAAGACGACTTCCAGATTTCTGGCTCAGATAACTGGATGAAGAGATCAATGAATTTACCAAGATGGAGAAAATATAGGAAGAGAAGTGAGTTTTAAGTATAAGATAAAGAGTTTAGTTTTGTATATGTGAGTTCCTGGTACCTGCAAGATATCAAGTGGAAATGTTCAGATAGTAGTTCAGAATATGAGTCAAGCTCAAAAGAGAAGTCTGGACAGGAGTTAAAGGTCTGCAGGTAAATTGTAGCTGAAGTTATGAGTGAGATCAAGAGAGCAGAGAACAGAGTAACTACATTAGGGAATCACCAACAGAGTCTGCACAGACCCTAAAACTTGACTGAGTGCACTGGACAGAGATGGGGTCAAATCCTCATAGAATTGAGTTTTTGCTATACCATACAGTGAAGTAGCTAGACCAACAGCAGGAAATCCTTATTATACAGTCACTATCACTTTAATAGCATTATTTCTTAATAATTCCTTTTCTATCATCCCTTCATTATCAAAAGTAGATGGTAATCTATGGTCATTATAAATCTACTTTTTTCTCTAACTGGTCATTCATGGACTATTTCTGGCCAGCCATTACCCTCTGTACTGTGGGGGTTAATTCCAGCAGGCATGGAATTAGCCTGTGTTGTCCTACTGAAATAGAAAACATACCTATACAGCACTGACCCCTGGACAAGGCATGAAATATATAGATTAATAGTGCTGCTTTGTATCTGTGGGTCTGAGGAATTCTGCACCTGGTCTCTGCTGTTGAGAAGTGCACAGGGCTCTGCTGTTGAGGCTAGTTACAGAGATGGGATATGTCTAAAAAATTATACATACCCAGCAGAAACAATATTTTGGTTTCCCTAGTTCCTAAGTGTTCCGTGCACACATTGGCGGTTCCTGATTTGAGAAAGTACATCCTGTCACAGCCCTTACAGAGGGAGACAACAGGAGCTTGCATGGCCACTCCAGACCCCTTGTTTGTGAGGCAGCCTTTGGCTGTGATGATGTCCTCATCTCAATATTGTTGTTATATCATATTCTTTTCCCCTAATAAATTGTAGGTTTGTAATTATTATCTTTTGGGGTCCTATGTGTCTTCTTTGGCAACTGAACCCTGTTTAAACTGCCACGAATTAGTGCCATTAATGTACCCTGTAAAGGAAGCCTGCATAGAATGTGGGATTGCTCAGTAAGATGCAGAAAGCAGAAGATTCGAAATCAGATAAAGTCATTGTTATGCCTCTTCACTGACTGGTTTTAAGACCTCTGATTCTCAGTTTGCTCATCCAAAAAAACTGGGTCGAAAATACGTACCCACGTAAGGTTAAATGGGATAATGTATACCTGTCTAAGTAGTTGGCACTGCAAATGTACTTAATAAAAGTTAAATAATAACATAATAAACAAATACAAGTTAGTCTTGAAAGGTACAAATAGAAAGGAAGAAAATGAAATTTTAAAGAAATAGAGAATATATACAAATCAATGACTATGAAGAGATAGTAAACAGAAAATCTTAGAAATAAGCACCTGGTGAGGGGCTGTCCGGCCAGAAACAGAACTTCTCATGGGCTGCACACAAGGCTTTCTTCAGCTCAGCACATCGTTCCTTATCTGAAACCCACAGAGGTAACAACACTTTAAAAAACATCACATAGATTCCAAATTCAATAGCCAAGTACCTTTAAGAATACTGATATAATTAAAAATAACGAAGAAAATTTAACAATATATGAAAATATTAGTACTACATCATCTTAATGTTTTCTACAAAACAAGCTCTAAATTAAGATCCTAAGATCAGCAAAGAAGCTATCACGTATTTTATACGGCAGGGCATTCCAAAGTATGACCCTTTAGAAAAGCACTTTGTCTCTCTTTGCCTAAAAGTATAAATTTTATAACTATAAAGTAAAGATGCTGTTAGTTACCTAGAATACATAAAGTCCATTCTAAAGGGGCTTAGCAAAACAAACAAACAAACAAACAAACAATACCTGAAGCTAATAATCAGGGTGAAGACAATCCCAAATTCACCTTGCTATATATAGTAGCAAACATTCTTTGATCAAACATGAGTACCTGGTCTTTTCAGAAAAACTAATATTGTATATCTTTAAAAAGGGGACAGTACAATCATTGAATATGAAGAAAAATGTAATTTGTACTTTATACTTACATCTGTCAAAGTCAAAAGCTGGTTGTAAAGTGGCACAGAGAAAAGCTTGACAGCTGGAGCACTTGAGCATATCACATTCAACTGTAACCCAGCCATATTTTGCACAGACAAGTGGAGACAGTTCAGGGGGCTTTCCTGCCCATTTCAAAGAGTATTCATATTAAGAAAAACAATATTACAAGTACATCAAAATGACCGAGTCAGAAATTAAAACTTTCTGTTTTAATTATGTTTATAGGAATAAACATATTATAGGAATGTTTATAGGAATAAACATATTATATTATGGAGAAAGCAAGAAAAGTAATTAAACAAAACAAACAATTTTTAAAGCACAGGAACATACTTCAGAGAATGATGAAAGGAAATCAGAGTACTAAGCAAAGAGAAGAATACTTTCTTTGAGAAGCCCCATGTATTTTATATATTTAAAATGTTTACAACTTTGGGTGCACGGGTAGTTCAGTGGCTAGAATGCTCGCCTTCCATGCAGGAGACCCGGGTTTGATTCCTGGACCGTGCACCCCCACCAAAAAAAGAAAGTTTACTACTTTATTATTGGTAGTGGAGTAGAATATATAAGTTATTCATTTTCCCTTAATATGAAATACTAGGAATTCTGAAGTACTATTGAAAGCGTTAATGCCTAAGCAATGAGTGAATGTAAAATTCAAACAAGTAAAGATATTTTCCACCATTCACTTGTGCTCGTCTATTGTACTGCATCCAACTGTCTAAAGGAATAAAGTTCATTATTTCCACATACACACACCACAAAATTTAATGCTATATACTAAATGTGTGCATATATGAGGTTTTATTTTAATATTTTCACTGAAACATCTTCATGCACCATATAGCCCACTCAAAGTAAGTATATGAGTTTTAAATAGCTAAGACCATTTATGTGTTTGGAAAGTTTCTATTAATCCCTTATATTCAACACTCAGCTTTTAGTACTTTACTGAAAAGAGCTCTTATTTTACAGGGTGCAGGGGAAAAAATAGGATAAAACATAAAGAGGAAGCAGGAAAACTATCTTTTTATAAGGTATATGGGAATTTGAATAACATTCCAACGTCAACAAAAGAAGAACTGAAGGTACAAAAACAGAATTTAGATATAGGATTTAGATTTAGAAGTTGGGATTATCTAGAGTAGAAGTAACAGTATCACTTAACCAGCTTTGGTTAAATAAATAATGATCATATCCAACATGGTGATCAATTTATATCTAATAAGAACAAAAGGAAATGGATCTAAATATTGTACCAAAATCAGGAATTAATTCAAGAAACAACAGCACAAGGATACTTAAAATAATTTCTTCTTCCTGAACAATTTAGTTCTAAAGCTATTAGGTAAAGAGCAAGGAAGACGTCTGTTCTAGTTTGCTAGCTGCCAGAATGCAATATACCAGAAACAGCACGGCTTTTAAAAAGGGGGATTTAATAAGTTGCTAGTTTACAGTTCTAAGGCCGAGAAAATGTCCCAATTAAAACAAGTCTATAGAAATGTCCAATCAAAGGCATCCATCCAGGGAAAGATACCTTGGTTCAGGAAGGCCGATGAAGTTCAGGGTTTCTCTCTCAGGTGAGAAGGCACATGGCAAACACAGTCAGGGCTTCTGTCTCAGCTGGAAGGGCACATGGCGAACACGGCATCGCTGCTAATTTTCTCTCCTAGTTTCTGGTTTCATGAAGCTCCCCGGGAGGTGTCTTCCTTCTTCTTCTCCAAAGGTCGCTGGCTGGTGGACTTTGCTTCATGGTGCTACAGCATTCTCTGCTCTCTCCGAATCTCCATTCTCCAAAATGTTTCCTCTTATATAGGACTCCAGAAACTTTTCAAGACCCACCCAAATGGGTGGAGACATGTTGTCACCTAATCCAACTTAACCGCTCTAGACTAAATCACATCATCCAAGGAGATGATCTGATTACAGTTTCAAACATACAGTATTGAATAGGGATTATTCTACCTTTATGAAATGGGATTTTGATTAAAACATGGCTTTTCTATGGTCCATACATCCTTTCAAACCAGCACAATGTCTAAATGAGGAGGTGGGGAGCCAGCCCGGTGCAGGAGTCAGAACCCAAGTAAGGTTCTACACTTTGGGGTGTTGGAACCATGTTGGGTAGTGAAGGGCATCTACCACCCAGAATGGAGTGCTAGAGCCTGAGTGGTGTAAGGAGGGCATTTGCACAGGGAAGGAGATGGTAGCAGAAATGGGAGATAGAATACATATACGAAGACTGAACAAAGAAACAGTATTTATTATCAAGGATAACTAGAGTTAGGTTCCATACTGTTGAGCAAGGGAGAAAGAAACATGAAAAAAGAGAAAACTAGACTGAATTTTGTGGTGTAGAACTGGAACTGGAGGTACCAGTGGGAACCCACAATTTTTAATAATAGAAATAAATATAGATATAGCACAGAACTGAGGGAGGTCTCCAGCCAATGGCCAATGTAGAACTGGAAAGCCTCAGTCTAAAAGCCGTGAAGAAACTAAATGTGCCTTAGGAAGTGGATCATTCTCTAGTCATGCCTTGAGATGACTACAGCCTGGCTGATAACCTGATTGCAGGTATCAAATAAACACCACCTTGATTTTAACAGATCCTGAGGCATAGGACCCAACTAAGCTGCACCTGGATTCCTGTTCCACAGAAACTGTGAGATAATGTTTGTTGTCTTAATCCAGGAAATTTTAGGATAACTTCTTATGTAGTAACAAATAACTAACACGCAAAGGGAAATCTGGAAAGACACAGGAAGTATAGTATAGTCTCAAAAAACATTAGCTTTGGGTGTCAAGAGCCCTAGGCTATCTTGGCTCTGCCATTGGTGAGGAGGTTGACGTTGCACAAATCACATTTTACCTGAAACTGTATCCTCTTCTATAAAATTAGTACACTAATACCTATCTTAATTGCTTAAAGTGAAGATCAAATATCATAATACATGAGAAAACATAATATACACAAATGCTAGTTATTATTCTTTCTCTGCTCAGGTTAGTAGTATTTTTTTTTGGTTGTTTTGTTAAAAGAAAGGGTTACTTGATCTTGAGGCTTGCTCCTGTGAAGCTTATGTAGGTAGCTGAGAAGTCACCTATAGGTATACCTAAAAGTTACTTCTGGAGGACCTCTTTTGTTGCTCAGATGTGGCCTCACTCTCTCTAAGCCCAACTCCGTAAGTGAAAGCACTGCCCTCCCCACTACGTGGAACATAACATCCAGTTATGTTGCCAGGGTGAAAGTCTCCCTGGCAACATGGACGATGACTCGCAGGGATGAGTCCAGCCCTGGCACCATGGGATCAACAACTCTATCCTGGCCAAAAGGGGGAAAAGAAGTGTAAGTAATAAAGTATCAGTGGATGAGAGAGTTCAAATATAGTAGAAAGGCTACTCTGGAGGTTGTTCTTACCAAGCTTCAGTTAGCCGTTGCTACCTATCATAACCTGCAAAACCCCAGCAAGGACCATTCCAGCCAATCCTGAAGAATACCTAAGGCAATATATAAGATTCTACAAAGTTTCCACGTACTAGGGTAACTTTCCAGAAACCTACAACCTCCATATGGGTCCCTGGACCAGACAATCTTGAAACCTAGAGGGGCCAGCCTCTCCAGAACATCAGGTAGTTCCATCTTTCTACCCCGTATTATTGACAGCCCCTTCCAACATGAAAAAGTGAGAATGGCCATAGACCAAACATCCCTAAAGAGAGGGATAGAACGATCAAAAGTGATCGTGGAATTATACAGAGAAGATAGGATTTAACAAATGAATATAAGTACTATATCATTAAATTGATAGCACTTTTAATCTTCAGTATTTTAGAGCAGTTGGAGGTAAAAATAAAAAATTGTGGAATTATAACCCATGTCAAACTCTGAAATATGTTTTACAACTAATTGTGGTGCTGTGCTTTGAAATTTATTGCTTTTTTGTATATATGTTATTTTTCACAAAAAAGAAAAAAAAAGGTCGATTGTGATGATAAAAAAATATTGTTTCCTTCTAGCCTCCTATATTCTGGAGTAGCTAGAAGGAAAAATCTGAGATGATGGCATGGTAGCCAATGACAAACTCTGGGATCTGTCCTGTCACTATTTGTTGAAGAGTGCTTTGAAAACTTGCTTTTTTCTTTCTTTGCTTTGTATATATGATATATTATACAATAAAAAAAATAGGACTATACAACATAAACAGTGAACCCTAATGTAAACTATGGACTGTAGTTAATAGTACAATTATAATAATATTCCTTCATCAGTTGTAACAAAGATGCCATACACTAATGCAAGGTGTTAATAATGGGGGAGGGGAATATATGGGAACTCTGTATTTTAGGCATGATTTTTCTGTAAACATACAACTTCTCTGACAACACATATATACATTTTAAAAAAGAAAAACAAAGAAAGGGTTAGATACTCTCAAACGTCTTTTTGAGGGATAACATCCTATGATGGTAATTTTCCTACAAAATATCTTACTAAGTTTTCTTACATTTAAAACATCAGAATAAATGAGGCAATACCCCCGAGGAGTGACAATTTCAGGAACAGGTAGAAAGCTCAACTCACGTGAACTAAAAAAGGATATAGTAAATGTTTCCACTCGGCTAAAGAAGGCTTCCTTGCTTGTAGATTCCAATGGAGGTTGTACTGCTTGGGGTGATCCATTAACTGACTGGAATGTGGCAGATGTGTCCTTTCTAAAATAAAGTGGCAGAACCATTGATTATTCTTTTATGATACCACTCAAGCTGGATGTTTTGTATCTAGCTTCTCTCCACTTTATATCATCAATCACTCCAACACTGGATTTTAATTTTTCCTTAAAAATCATTTCAGTCATGTCATTCCTCTGCTCAACATTTCCATTGGTTTCACACTATTTGCTTAATTAAAATCAAATTCTTCAGACTGGCATTCAAAGCTCTTTACAAAGCGACCACACCTACGTCTCAGGCAATTTCTAGCTCTACAGTTCACCACTACATTGGCAAGTCGGTCTCTAAGCTCACTTATTGTTCTCCAACACTGTTTTGCCTAACTGTAGTAAATACAAAATAAGACTCAAAGTTTCAGCTACGTATTACATAATTTGAAAAAAAAATTATACTTCTATCTAGATAGGCCCCTGATAAATCTCCAACCTTCCCTTAAATAAACAATAAAAACATTCAAATCAAAGTAAAGATTTAGGACATTTCAGGAAACAAAATTCAGGGAGAAGAAAATAAATTCTTTTCATTTTCAACATAAAGCATTTCAACAGCACCTCATGGGGAGGAAATGCTGAAGGACAAGAGACATTTTAATAAAAATAGGATTACATCAACTATCATAACTGGAAAGAAACAAATGTATGCTATCAATCTTTTTCAGATGCAAGAGAGCCTCGGAGGAGTGGTTCTTGGAAAAATTCCAGAGGCACCATAAACTTTGATAGGAAAAAACCGACATTTTATTCACTAACCTCCAACTAAAAACTTGTATTTTTCAGTTTTATGAATAAAGATTTAAAACAAACAAACTCACAGTAGTTATTAGCACTATCTGTGAATTTGTCAATAATAGAAGTCACAGGTATTTTCTTACCACGTCATGGTTCTTGGATATTATGGTTATTGAACATTTCTCACATTACAATTTGTTATGAAATATCGTTTATGCTCATCGATATGCTTCGAAATTACGGTAGATATATATATTGCTAGACGTTATTTAACTTTTTAGCAAAGAAGCACGATACTGTATCATTTAAAAAAATCAACCTTGATAAAAGCATTCCAAAGTAACTGGTTCTCTTTATAATCCTTTATGTTTTACTATACGCATTTTTAAAATCATTATTCTGAGAGGGGGTCCATTTTACCAGGTTGCCAAAAGTGTCCACAGCACAGAAAAGATTGAGGACCCAACTAAGAAGTCTAGATGCGCACATTCAATTAGCGTTCTTTTTTTTCCCCTTCCAAAAAAATTGCCTATGGCGAAATTCCGCCTTGCTGCAGAGTCCAGGATATCTCAAGGTGAAGATCGGAGCCAACCAAGCATAGTAACCCCAGTTTCTCTCAGATTTCGGGAAGAAACCATCCTCACTGCCCCAGGCGCCGCCAAGGGGACACCCTCCCCACCACCATTTTTCCCCCAGGCCTGCGTTCCTCAAGCCCTCTCCAAGGTGCCAGCGCTGGACCCAGGGGGTACTCGCGAACTCACGCGTCCGTGCCTCCCTCTTCCGGGGCAATCCCCTCATCTATGAGCTGTCGTACTTTCTGGGGGGTCCCTTCAGGGGAGCGAACAACCGCACCCCAATTCTTTTCAACCGCGGCAGCAAACGCAGGCCCCTCGCTGAGCGCCGCCATCTTGGTCCGTTGCCCAGTTGCTTCCCGACGGGTTTGAAAGCTCAGATACTTCCGTTCTGGGCGGCTGAAATCCGCCTCTGCGGGCGCCCTCTAGCGCCTTTTGGGCACAAGACCCGGAGAGGTGAATCCTTAGAAACCGTGCTAACCGGGGATTTAAAAGTTTGTAGCATTTGACACTATTGGGCACTAACTACCTCCTTCGTTCAACAAATATTTATTGAGTGTGTATGTCAGACGCTGTCAATGGTAGCGGTGAACAAGGGAAATGTAGTTCTTAGTGGAGTTAGAGATCAAATATGTTTTTCTGGTTTTAAAGTTGTGGTTATGACAAGTGCTCCAAAGGAGACCTATCAAGGGTGCATTAGGAGGACCTAATACAGTCTTGCAGACTATCCCGAGGAAAGTAGTGCTGAAGCTAAGATGGATGAGATTGCAGAGAAAGGGTCTACACAGAAGCTTCTAACAACTTGTGTCTTAATCAACTGAAAAAAATAACTACTATAACTAAGTAGTGTGCAAAGGGGAATTGTATAGAAACAAATCATCATTTGTTTTCTTTTTGTATCCCTTCCAAGTCCTGTACCTTAAAGTTATGTTTGGCCACAAACCATGAGCTCTATTTTTTTTTTGCCTGTGATTGATAAGTCTTGTCAGGCCCTTTTAATTTAATTCCATTACCTTCCTGCCCCCCATACATTTATTTGTTGAAGAAACTGGGTCATTTGTCCTGAATATAGTCATTTGGCTTGTCTTGGTTCAGGTTCAATTTAATTAATTAGTAAATTATTTTTTAATATTTGTATTAACAGATTTTCACACATATAGAGTCTATACATGGTATACAATTGATGGCTCATAATATCATCACATTGCTGTGTATTCATCACATATTTCTAGAATATGTGCATCATTCTAGAAAAATAAATGAAAAGAAAAAAGAAAAAACTCATACATCCCATACCCTTTATCCCTCCCTCTTATTGACCACTAGTATTTCAATCTAACCAATTTATTTTACCCCTTAGCCCCCCTGTTATTTATTTATTTTCTACCCTTTTTTTACTAATCTGTCCATACTGTGATACAAGGTATCAGACACAAGGTTTTCACAATCACACAGTCACAATGTAATAGCTATATTGTTACACAATCCTCTTCAAGAATCAAGGGTATTGAAACACAGTTCAACAGTTTCAGGTACTTCCCTCCAGACACACCAAAACAACATAAACTAAAAAAGGATATCTTGCTAATGCATAAGAATAACCTCCAGGGTAACCTCTTGACTCTGAATAGTCACTGAAACTTTATTTTGTCTCATTTCTCTCTGCCTTGTTTTAGGCTTCCCCAATCCCATGATGCCAGGACCCAGCTCAAATCCGAGAGTGAGGTCCCACATTGCCAGAGGGATTTACACTCCTGGGAATCATGTCCCACATAGCGGGGGAGGGCGGTGAGTTCAGCTGCAGACTTGGCTTAGAGAGTGAGACCACATCTGAGCAACAAAAGAAGCTCTCCAGGAGTGACTCTTAGGCATAATTATTGGTAGGCTTAGCCTATTCTTTGCAGGAATAAGCTTTATAGGCGTGAGCCCCAAGATTGAAGGCTCAGCCTATTGAATTGGTTGTCCCCATTGCTTGCGTGAATATCAGGAATTCCCCAGATGTGGAAGTTTAATATTTCCTCCTTTGACCCCAGTACCCCAAAAGGACTTTGCAAATACTTTTTTTCTCTGCCCAAATCACACTAACCTGTACAAATCAAAAAGATCTCACGCCCTATTTAAGATTCCATGAAATTGTGAGGTTCAAGAAAACTGACTATAGAAGTTAAATTAGATAATATGCTACTCAAAATAAAAAATTTTGCACCAAATAAGTATCTCTCCCTTTGGTCTTGCACAGAGGTTGAAATCCAAACATATAGGCCATAGCATCTTTTACCCAGTATTTGGATTTACTCTAGTCCTATCCAGATCAGTTTAATTAATATCTCTAGACAAAGTCTGATCACTTTTTTCAGCTTTTTTGAACAGTTGCTGAATAGGGTAATGCTGACCTCCATAGCTTCAGTGCTCTAACTCTGAGTCTCAGGTGTTACATAAACAAGTGTTACATAAAAAAGTGGAATCACACAGTATTTGTGTCTGACTTCTTTCACTTAGCATATTATTTTCAAGGTTTATCCACATTGTAGCATGTATTAGAACTTCATTCCTTTTTATACGGGAATAACATTCCATTGTATATAAATACCACATTTTGTTTATCCATTCATCAGTTGATGGCCATTGGGGTTGCTTCCACCTTTTGGCAACTGTGAATAACATCACTTTGAAAACTGGTGTAAAATTATCTGTGTGATTCCTTGCTTTCAAATCTTTTGGGTATATATCCAGGAATGGAGTTGCAGGATCAAATATAATTCTATGCTTAATTTTTGAGGAACCATCAACCTGTTTTCTACAATTTCAGTAACATTTTACATTCCCACCAGCAACGTACAAGGGTTCCAATTTCTCTGTATCTTTCCCAACACTTGTTATTTTCTACTTAAAGAAAAAATAGCCATCCTAATGGGTGAGAAGTGGTATCTTGTTTTTTTTCTTTTTGTCAGGCAAGGGCAGGTTCCGGGAATCGAACCCAGATCTCCAGCATGGCAGGCGAGAATTCTGCCACCGAGCCACCATTGCACCACCCTATCTTGGGGTTTTGATTTGCATTTCCTTAATGACTAAAGATGTTGCACATCTTTTCATCTACTTATTGACCATTTATAAATCTTCTTTGGAGAAGTATCTATTTCAGTCCTTTACTCATTTTTTAATTGGGTTGCTTGTTGTTGAGTTGTAGGAGCCCTTTAGATATTATAGATATTAATTCCTTATCAGAAACATGACACAACTAGTTCTTCCATTCTGTAGACTGTCTTCACTTTCTTGATAATGTCCTTTAATGCAAAAAAGTTTATCATTTTGATGTTCAATTTATCTATTTTTTCTTTTCTTGCTTATAGTTTTGGTATGAGACCCATAGAATCCATTGTCAAGTTCAAAGTCATGAAGATTTACCCCTTGTTTTTGTCTAAGAGTCTGATGTACAATTTTGAGTTAATATTTGTATATAGTACAAGGTAGAAGTCAAACTTAATTCTTTTGCATGTGGACTTTCAGTTTCCCCAGCACCATTTGTTGAAGAAACTATTCTTTTCCCCTTGAATAGACTTTGCACCCTTGAATAGAATTTGCACCCTTATATATTAGCCACAGATGTGTGGATTTATTTATTTATTTATTTATTTTTTTTTTTTAAAGGAAAGACAGAGAGAAGGAAGGAAGGATAGAAGGAAGGAAGGAAGGAAGAAAGGGAAACATTTTTAAACATTTTCTTGTTTTATTGTATTCTGTTTCTCCGTTTTTGTTACATGGGCTGGGGCCGGGAATCGAACCGAGGTCCTCCGGCATAGCAGGCAAGCACTTTGCCCGCTGAGCCACCGCGGCCCGCCCCTGGATTTATTTTTTGACTTTCAATTCTTTTCCATTGGTCTGTCTGCCTACCCTCACTCAAGTAGCACACTGCTTTGATTACTTTAGCTTTTGTAGTAAATTTGAAATTTGGACGCATGAGTCTTTCATCTTTGTTCTTGTTTTTCATGTTGTTTTGGCTGTTCAGGGCCCCTTGTAAATCCATATGAATTTGAGAATTGGCTTTTCCATTTCTGCACAAAAGCTTGTTAGAATTTGTGCCATTATAGGGATTGTATTATCAGAGATTGATTTGGGAAGTATTCACATGTTAATATTATGCTGACTATTGTTTTTAATTTCATTGTTATATGGCATTTGTATTTTGAATGCATTCACAATGCCTTAGGTCTGTAAGACTTTGATTTTGTTCCTTTTGTACTAAAACATATTTAAACACGAAGTGGAGTTTTTCCTCAGGTTAAACAACAGTTTCAAGGAAGCATAAAACCAGGAACTTGACTCCTTTTACTAGCCTAGTCCCTTGCCTTTATGCTGATAAAATTATACCAGACCAAATTCAAAGGAAATTATCATTTAAAAAATATGCCAATTCTTAAAATCAATGGCACCATCATCACTTCTTTATTACAACTTATTTTCATTCTAAAAGTAATATATTTTTCCACATCTGGAACATTCTGAAAATAGAAATAATAATTTAAAAATCCATATTTCCATTCTCCAACACAATGGTAATTAGTTTTTTTCATCTTTTCTCTCAGCTTTAGTATTGATTTCATTTAAGTTGGGGGGGGGGATGTCAGTGAACTTGGCTGGGAAAAAAAAGTACCATTTTTCCCCACAATTCTCTAACTGAAATTAAGCATTTCCTTCAATTATAAATGTAGGCAACAAGTTACAGTGTTATTAATTGTACTGGTGACAGTTACTGTGGTAGTTAGATTCAGGTGTCAACGTGGTGAGGTGAAGGTGCCTAGTTCTATTGCTGTGAACATGAGCCAATGGCATACGAACCTCATCTGCTGCTGATTACATCTGCAGTTGGCTAGGAGGCACGCCTGCTGCAATGAATGATGTTTGATTTAATTGGCTGGTGCTTAAATGAGAGCTCAACGTAGCACAGCCAAAGCAGCTCAGGATACCTCATCTCAGCACTTGCAGTTCAGCCCAGGCCTTTGGAGATGCAGAAAGGAATCACCCAGGGAAAATTGTTGGAACCCAGAGGCCTGGAGAGAAGGCCAGCAGAGATCGCCCTGTGCCTTCCCACGTAAGAAAGAACCTCAGTTGAAAGTTAGCTGCATTTCCTTTGAAGAACTATACGCCAACTAAATAAATCCCCTTTTATTGAAAGTCAATATATTTCTCATGTGTTGCATTCCAGAAGCTAGCAAACTAGGACAGTCACCAATAGAAATCTAGAAATTTTTATATCCCATTACAGTTCCTACAAATATCTTAGAAAATATTATATTCATCTCTATTTGAAACTATGGTAGTTGTTATACCTTCTACTTTTAAAAAATATATTTTTTGACAAATCTTCACACACACACAATCCATACATGGTGTAGATGATGGTTCATGTGTCAACTTGGCCAGGTGGCAGTGCCCAGTTTTCTGGTTGGCAAGCACAGGATTGTCTGTTGTTGTGAGGACATTTTGTGGACTTAAATCTTGATCATGTTGGCTGCATCCACATGTGCCTTTTGCAATGAGTACACTTAATCTAATCACCAGAAGGCTTTAAGGAGGATACTGAAGAGATAATCATTCTTCCTGCTTCAGTCAGCCAGCCTCTCCTGAGAGTTTGTTGAGGACCTTCACTGGAGCTTCAAGCTGGCGGTCTGCCCTACAGATGTTGGACTCTTACATCCTCACAGTTACATGAGACATTTTTATAAGTTATATATTTACAAATATCTCCTACTGATTCTGTTTCTCTAGAGAACCCTAGCTAATACAGTGTACAATGGCTCACAATATCATCACATCGTTGGGTATTCATCACCATGATCTTTTTTTTATTATTTTTTATTTTTCGGTGATTTTTAAAAAAAATTTTCATTAATTAAAAAAAATCACAAGAAACAAACATACCCAACACATACATTCAGCAATTCACAATATCATCACATATTTGCATATTCATCATCATGATCATTTCCCAGAACATTAGCATTAATTCAGAAAAAGAAATAAAAAGACAGCAGAAAAATATAACAAACAGAAAAAAAAATTTTACAGGCCATACCCCTTACTGATCCCTTTCATTGATCACTAGCATTTCAAACTAAATCTGTTTTAACATTTGTTCCCCCGATTATTTATTTTTATTCCATATGTTCCTCTCATCTGTTGACAAGGTAGATAAAAGGAGCATCAGACACAAGGTTTTCACAATCACACAGTCACACTGTGAAAGCTATATCATTATACAATCATCATCAAGAAACATGGCTACTGGAACACAGCTCTACATTTTCAGGCAGTTCCCTTCAGCCTCTCCATTACATCTTGGATAACAAGGTGATATCTACTTAATGCATAAGAATAACCTCCAGGATAACCTCTCGACTGTGTTTGGAGTCTCTCAGCCATTGACACTTTGTTTCATTTCACTATTCCCCCTTTTGGTCCAGAAGGTTTTCTCAATCCCTTGATGGTGGGTCTTAGCTCATTCTAGAGTTTTTCTCAATCCCTTGATGCTGAATCTCAGCTCATTCTGGGATTTCTGTCCCACGCTGCCAGGAAGATCCACACCGCTGGGAGTCATGTCCCACGTAGACAGGGGGAGGGTGGTGAGTTTGCTTGCTGTGTTGGCTGGAGAGAGAGGGTCCTGTTTTTTAATCCATTCTGCCAGACTATGTCTTTTGATTGGAGAGTTTAATCCATTAACATTCAGTGTTATTACTGCATGGGTAGTACTTTCTTCTACTATTTTGCCTTCTGGATTTTATATGTCATATCTAATTTTCCTTCATTTTACCTTTACTCATAGTCTTCCTTTCTACACTCTTCTCCACACCTCTCTCTTCTGTCTTCGTATCTGTCTCTAGTGTTCCCTTTAGTATTTCTTGCAGAGCTGGTCTCTTGGTCACAAATTCTCTCAGTGATTTTTTGTCTGAAAATGTTTTAATTTCTCCCTCATTTTTGAAGGACAGTTTTGCTGGATATAGAATTCTTGGTTGGCAGTTTTTTTCTTTTAATAATTTAAATATATTATCCCACTGTCTTCTCACCTCCATGGTTTCTGCTGAGAGATCTGTGCATAGTCTTATTGGGCTTCCCTTGTATGTGATGGATTGCTTTTCTCTTGCTGCTTTCAAGATCCTCTCTTTCTCTTTGACCTCTGACATTCTGATTATTAAATGTCTTGGAGTATGTCTATTTGGATCTATTCTCTTTAGGGTACGCTGCACTTTTGGATCTTTAATTTTAAGTCTTTCATAAGAGTTGGGAAATTTTCAGTGATAATTTCCTCCATTAGTTTTTCTCCTCCTTTTCCCTTCTCTTCTCCTTCTGGGACACCCACAACACGTATATTCGTGTGCTTCATATTGTCTTTCAATTCCCTGAGTCCCTGCTCATATTTTTCCATTTTTTTCCCTATAGTTTCTGTTTCTTGTCAGATTTCAGATGTTCTGTCCTCCAGTTTAGAAATCGTATGTTCTGTCTCTCGAAATCTACCATTGTAGGTTTCCATTGTTTTTTTCATCTCTTCTACTGTACCTTTCATTCCCATAAGTTCTGTGATTTGTTTTTTCAGACTTTCAGTTTCTTCTTTTTGTTCTTTCCTTGTCTTCTTTATATCCTCCCTCAATTCATTGATTTGGTTTTTGATGAGGTTTTCCATGTCTGATCGTACATTCCGAATTAATTGTTTCAGCTCCTGTATGTCATTTGAATTGTTGGTTTGTTCCTTTGACTGGGCCACATCTTCAATTTTCCTAGTGTGATTTGTTATTTTTTGCTGGCATCTAGGCATTTAATTACCTTAATTAGTTTATTCTGGAGATTGCTTGCACTTCTTTTATCTAGGGTTTTCTTGCTAGATGAATTTGTTGTCTATCTGTTCTTTAACATTCCGTTCAGCTTTATCTGGACATTTAGCTTAAGTTTTGTTTAACAGAGGAGAATTTTTAAGTTCTTGTTTTCTTGTTTCTTGCCCTACTTGTGTGGTGCCTTTCCCCCCCACACACTTAGGAGGGTCTACTTAGATATTATAGACCCCAGCCAGATTTTCCCAGACCAAACTGGCCTCCTATCAGGAGGAAAGAGTCACCTGCGTCGGTTTCCCCTGAGGGTGAGACCCAGCAGGTTGAAAGACTTTCCTGTGAAGTCTCTGGACCCTGTTTTTCTTATCCTGCCCAGTATGTGGCGCTTGTCTGACTGCAGGTCCCACCAGCATAAGATGATGCGGCACCTTTAACTTTGGCAGACTCTCCCTGCTGGGGGCATGGTGGAGACAGAGGAGAGGTTGTAGGCTGGTTTTAATGGCTTCAAATTACCAAGCCCTGGTGTCTGAATTCCTTGATGGAGGGATTACACCTGGGTAAGGCTTCACCCCTCCCCTGGGGAAGGCACAAGCTCCAGATAAGCCCCCAAAAGAGCTTACTTCTGCCTATGCCTGGGGCAGTTGCAGCCTGAAAAGTCCTGCCACTGTATCCAGAGGCAGTCAAGCCTTTGTAGATATACAGCCACAAAAACCTCTGTTTCCTTCTTTTTTTTTTTTCCCCCTTTTTCCGTCAGTCCTGCCCCCTTGGTACAGGGGCAAAAATGAGCAACCTCTGCTTTGATCAGGTTCACCTAAGCTGGGGGCCTATTTTTAGTAGTCAGAATTTGTTAATTAGTTCCACAATTGGCGTTTGATTGTGCCAAGTCCCTGCTGCTGGTAAGGCCCTTCCTTTCCCCTCTGGGACGTGGCCTGTGGGGGAGGGGCACTGGCCAGTGCAGCTTTGGGAACTCATGGTTCTGTAGGGGCTCGCAGCCAGTCCAGCTGGTCCAGACTGGGGTACGCTGTGTGTCTGGTCACTATCGTGGCTCCGGGAGCTGTTCTGTACTATTTCTGGTTATTTAGTAGTTGTTCTGGAGGATGAACTAAAATGTGCATGTTGTTAAGCCGCCATCTTGACCTGGACACCACCATGATCATTTTTAGACTTTGTATCACTCTAGAAAAAGAGAAAAAGAATAAAGAAAAAGCTCATACATCCCATACCCCTTATCCCTCCCTCTCATTGACTACTCATATTTCTTATTTTAAAATTTTTATTAATAAAACCAATCAACATACAATATCTACATTCCTTTTTTCATACATAGTTGTATATTCATCATCATGATTATTAGCTAGAACATTTGCATCAATTCAGAAAAAGAAATAAAAAGAAAACAAAAAAAATTCATACATACCATACATACCCCTTACCCCTCCCATTCATTGATCACTAGCATTTCAATCTACTAAATTTATTTTGACATTTGTTCCCCTATTATTTATTTATTCTTAATCCATATGTTTTAGTCATCTGTCCATAAGGTAGATAAAAGAAGCATCAGACACAAGGTTTTCACAATCATACAGTCACATTGCAAAAGCTGTATCATTATACAATTATACAATCAACTTCAAGAAACACGGCTACTGTACAGCTCCACATGTTCAGGCAGTTCCCTCCAGCCTCCCTGATTTGCCTTAACTAAAAAGGTAATATGTATTTAATGCATAAGAATAACCTCCAGGATAACCTCTTGACTCTGTTTGGAATCTTTCAGCCATTGACACTTTATTTTGTCTCATTTCTCTCTTCTCCTTTTCAGTCAAGAAGGTTTTCTCAATCTCTTGGTGCTGAGTTCCAGCTCATTCTAGGATTTCTGTCCCACGTTGCCAAGAAGTTGACTACTAGTATTTCAATCGACCCAATTTATTTCACTCCTTGTCTCCCCTATTATTTATTATTTATCTTTTTTTTTCTCATCTGTCCATAAAAAGGAGCAGCAGGTTTTCACAATCACACAGTCACACTGTAAACGTTATATCTTTATACAATCATCTTCAAGAATCAAGGGTTCTAGAATACAGCTCAACAGTTTCAAGTACTTCCCTCCAGCCACTTCAATACACCATAAATTACAAAGGGATATTTAGATAATGTGTAAAAATAATCTCCAGAATAACCTCTCCACTCTGTTTGAAATATCTCAGCCACTTAAAATTTATTTTGTTTCATTTCTCTCTTCCTCCTTTTTGGTCCTGGCTTATCCCAGGAGTTCTGACCCACATTGCCAGGGAGATTTACACCCCTGGGAGTCATGTCCAGTGTGTGTGTGTGTGGGGGGGGGGCAGTTAATTCATCTGCCAAGCTGGCTTAGAGAGAGAAGCCACAATCTGAGCCACAAAAGTGATTCTCCAGGAGGACTTAGGCATAATTCATACATGTTTTGCACTTTAGGATTTGCATCTATTTCTTACAACATCTCTAGAGGTAGTGTACAATTTTATTGACCAGATAATTTGATAACAAACTCAATTTAATCTAACTTAAGCAAGAAGGAGAATTTGGTAGAATAGCATTTCTTAATATTGAATATTGTTCATTCCATCTTTTTATATTGTTCATCCTGTCTTAAAGGGAAAAAAATGCCCTGCTCTTCAATGCTGACACTTTTAAAGATAAAAATGTTACTTGAAGTGCATAAATTATTTATGAACTACTTATATGTATAGTGTTTATACAAATTTAAATCAGAATAATTCATAAATTAACTATAAACTCATAACAATGCACATTTATGGCATTAATTTACTCTGATGACTGATGTTGCTTTGCTGAAATAATAATAATGTTGGAAAAAAGTAGAAAAATATAGCCTCCAGTTCAGGTTCTTTATTTAATCTGCATCTGTAATTTAGTTTCAGTAAGATTAATGCCTCCAGAGAATGCCTGTTTACATAAGCATGCCATGCCCAAATTACAAAATGGTATTAATAATTTCAAGAATTTGTTTACTAGTTTAGGATAATTGGGCTTAATATTTTGTAAAAAAAACTTTTCCAGAGAGCATTCTCTTAATGCCAATTTAATGAGATGGTACTAGATAGCTTCATAAAACTGTATTGTTCACTTGCAGTTAAGTTAGTGTTATTTAAATCCACATTAAATGAGTATCTAAACCCATTATTGCTAGAATTGGGAACAGGAAATAATATCTGGGTTTCAAGTTCAATTACTTCAGATGTCAAAAAAATTGTCTAGTCTTAGCCCAGAGATTTCTATCAGATTTGTTTGTGGAAATCAGGAAGTGAAGTCAAGTCAAAAACTAAAGTTACTAAATAATTTAAAACTAAAGTTTAATTCTGCTTTGGTCTTTCAGTTATAAAGCAACAAAACAAGAACTTCATAATTGATGCTTATAAAACCATGATGCTTAGTGCCAGAACGCTATTGCATTTAAATCATAGCCTCATCAGCAATTCCAATCTTTAGTTCATACTGCTGATAGACCTTCAGTGAGACAGAAGATATTTGGGAACTGATATTTTCCCTGAGGCTGCCACCTTTAGGCAAGTTTGCCTATGGCAGTGGACATCATCCAGTATAAATCATCAACTCAATTCACTGTAGCTGGAGTGATCTTTGAAAACATAAATCTGATTGTGTCATCTCTCTGCTTAAACTCTTCAATGTCTCCTCACTCCGTGTTCTGGTTTGCTAGCTGCCTGAATGCAATATACAAGAAACAGAATTGCTTTTAAAGGGGAATTAATAAGTTGCTAGTTTGCAGTTCTAAGGCCAAGAAAATGTCCCAATTAAAACAAGTCAATAGAAATGTCCAATCTATGGCATCCAGGGAAAGATACCTTGATTCAAGAAGGCCAATGACGATCAGGGTTCCGCTCTCATCTGGAAGGGCACATGGCAAACACGGCGTCATCTGCTAGCTTTCTCTCCTGGCTTCCTGTTCCATGAGGATACCCAGGATGCGTTTTCCTTCTTCATCTCCAAAGTTTGCGGGCTGGTAGACTCTGCTTCTCATGGCTATGTTATTCTCTGCTCTCTCAGAGATCTCCCATTCTCCAAAATGTTTCCTCTTTTATAGGACTCCAGTAAACCAATCAAGACCCACCCAAATGGGTGGAGACACATTTCCCCTAATCCAGCTTAACAACCACTCTTGATTGGGTTACATCTCCAGGGAGATGATCTAATTACAGATTCAAACATACAGTAATAGGGATTATTCTGCCTTTAAGAAATGGGATTTTGATTAAAACATGGCTTTTCTAGGGTCCATACAGCCTTTCAAACCAGCATACTCCATTAGGATTCAATCTAAGCCCTTGATGTGGCTTACCTTGACAGTGTCATCTCAAACAGAATTGTTTAATTTCTTTCCCACTTCAGAATGAAATCTTGGTTTTATCTTTGTCTAGCAAAGCCCAGGGTCTTTTTTTCTCAAATCCCAAAGGCAAATTCAGGCCTTTGCTTCCAGATCTATACAAAGAAACATGGAAGGTGGAAAATTAGTTTTTCTTAATGGGTGGGAGCAAGGAATTGCCTTCAAAATTTCCAGATCAATTTCTTAGGCAGGGCTCAAGGTACCAGGCTTCTAGGAACCTAAAGCTTTGAACACATTAGTCACCTGCCTTAATGTTGATGAAATGCCAGGCTGAAAATCATGAGATGGGAGCTTAAAGAAGGTATAGTCCATCCAGCCCTCCAGAGCAAGGTATTCCAGAGCAGGGGCTTCTATCTTGAATATCTATCGGCAAGGTGTTTTCAAGATCTTTCTTTACTCTTATGTACCTCTTTTTAGAAATTAGGCAGAAATAAAACAATACATTTTTTAAAACTTTTAACTATGAAAATTTTCAAAACTTTCTGATAGTAGGGTATAGTATTATGAACATCAATATACCCACCACCCATATGTAACAATCAACAAATGGTGCTGCAATAACGGGGGAGAAAATAGGTAAAATAAAGACATTTTCTCACATAATTATGATACCATTACCATATCTAATAAAATTACACCTACTTCCTTAATATCGTCTTTCCAAATTCGAATTTCTCCAATTGTTGCCAAACTGTCTTTTAAAGTTGATTTGTTCAAGAGGACCACATACATTTGGTTGTAAGGTCCCTTTTGTCTAGAATTGTTCTTTGAACAACTATTAAAAAAAACTTTTTATTGGGGAAATTTTTGAATATACCCAAAATAAGTGAGTAATAAATAAATTCTCAGTATCAATTACCCAGCTACATTAATTATCAACTCACATCCCTTCTTGTTTAATCTATACTTTCACTCATTCTCCCATGCAACCTCCTTCACGACTCCTGAATTATTCTGAAGCAAATCCTAGACACCATAATGGCTATCTATAAATATTTTAGTATGTTTCTCGAAAAGACAATAACATTAAAAAATATATATATCCACAATATTTAACAAGAGTTAACAATGGTTCTGGGGTATAATCCAATACCTAATCAAATTTCCCCATGAAAAAAATATTAGGTTTGTTCTGATCAAAGGCAAATAAGGCCTAAACATTGCATTTAGTTATGTTTTTTAAAACTAGTAATCTGTACTTATGCTTTTCTCTTCCTTTCCTTACATCATGATGCTGAAGAAAACAGGCTTGTCCTGGAAAGTTTTGTGCATTATGTATTTTGCCATAAAATATTCAATGTTCAAATTTACAAGTTTTGATTAATGCTTTTTTCCAGGTTGTGTGAATCATGATCTACCCAAGCCCCACTATTTCAATTGATTGATATGTCTTTTAAGGTTTTCTTTTTTAAACAGCTTTGCTGAGATATAATTCACATATCATATAATTCACCAATTTAAAGGGAAGCCAATGTTTCATGTCTCTCCACTCCTCCCTTCCCATATTATTTAACATTTTTATTGATATCTAGCCACATATCATAAAATTTACTCTTTTAAAGTATATAATTCAGTGGTTTTTAATACATTCATAAGGTTGTGCAATTATCACCATAATATATCATTTTAATGTATAGATTTTTTCTCCAAATATCTTTCTTTCCTTTGTAACTGATTTGTTGAAGAAACCTGCTTGTTTGTCCTGTAAATTTCCATAGTCTAGATTTTGTTGTTTGTGTTCTGTAGTGTCTTTAATATGTTTCTCTGTCTTCTGTATTTCCTGTAAATTGGTGACTAGATGTAAATGTTTCATCAGATTCAGGTTTTAGTTTTTCCAAAAGACTACTTCATAATCATGTTTATGTGCTGGAGGCACATAATATTTCACTTCTCATTTTATGATGCTTAATGCATAGCTCTTTAATTCATTAGGGGTTGCAAAATGGTGATAATTTATCATTCCTTGGTTATTTATTACTTGGAATCCTTCTTAAAAAAAGAAAATTTCTCTCATCTACTATTTGGTTATTCAATGGTACAGTTTCTTTGGAAAAATTAACATTTATTAATTTTTATTTTCATACTTTAGAGTCATTGACTTTTTTTCAAGTCTCAATATTTTCATAATCAGTGTTTCTTAATGGATAAAACACCCCAGCTTACAGGGTCTGAAAGTAGGAAAAGAAGGAGGTAGAGCCATTGGTGACCTGAAATTTGCATGCCAGGACCAAAGAGGCATATGTCCTAATCTCCAGCAAGTCTTCTCTTTCCTTCATATCATGGAAAAGTCTCCTTATATGAAACATCAGGCAAAAAAGAAAAAGAAAAAAAATCTGGGAATTCTTAAAAGTTTTGTTTCCCTAGAAGAATTTACATACTTCTCCTTATGATCCGTAAACATCAGTGAACAGGCTGTATTTTCCCACTTGGCACTTGGCTCGGTAGTAAGTTCAAAGCCAAATTTTCTGTTCATTTTGGGACATTAGGAATTTTTGATCTCCACAGCTACATTTTTTTCGATCGTATTCTTCCCTACTGTTCTTGTCTTTAATTTTACATTTCCACAAAATTATATATAAGCTGATTCACGTTTTCTACGAGCAAAAAAGGGGTTTGATTGAACAAAAACATTTTCATAGGCATCATCATCTATGAGCGCAACATTTTCTTCGATCTCTACTCAGTGCTGGGTGTTATTTTAAAATTCTTTTCTAATGTAATAACACACGAATCGTTTTTCATTGGGGTTGTACTTTATATTTCTATGATCACTGGTGCCATTTAACATTTTTTTCCATGTTTTTAAACCAGGTTTAAAACTGTTTGCTTGGAATGTGATGTTAAATTAGGGTAAGAGTTCAGCCAGTCTGACTGAAAGACAAGACAAATGAACCCCAGGAATAGCTCATTCCCACAGTCAAGCTTTGATTCCACCCCTGAGGTTTCCCGCACTCCCCCTCCCTCCCAAGAGAGCCTTTTGTGCGTGCCAACAATTAGAAAAAGGAATCTTTATCAGCGAAGCTGGCAGAACAGTGTATTGCCCCCAAATCGGTGTATTATGTGCACATCCTTTTTCCGATTTCAATGTTTATGGGAAAGAGTTCTTGAACCCTAAAGCCTTGAGTACTTGCTGCTGTCGGGAGTCTTTCTGCAGGCGTGGCCTCTCTCACTCGGCCTTCGATTGGTCCACCTGAACCCGCAAGAGGCGCCGCGACGCCGGCTTGCTTAGCACGGTTGATGCGAGTGATGAGTGGCTGCTTCTGCCTCTCTCCCCCCCACTTTTTTTTTAGCCATAGCTATGGTTACCACGTCTCTCTCCGCCTCCCTTTACCTGCCAAGAAGACGACTGGTTATTGGTTGCCTGTCACCAAGGCTGTCAGCTATTGGTCACCGATGAGGACCGACCGCTCCCCCCCCTTCCCTGTCTCCTGGGTCTCTAGAGCAGCCCAGGAAGGAGGCTCCGCTGGTGCCGCCGGGCCAGGGGCTGCCGGGGCCGGGCTGCGGCAATTGTTAGCGGGTCATGTCGGCCGCCCAGGGCTGGGACAGGAACCGCCGGAGGGGAGGAGGTGCCGCTGGCGGTGGCGGCGGCGGCGGAGGTAGCGGGGCCGGCGGGGGCAGTGGGGGCAGCGGGGGTCGGGGTACTGGCCAGCTCAACCGCTTCGTGCAGCTCTCCGGGCGGCCGCACCTCCCAGGTGAGTCGTGGGACACGGTCCTGACAGCTTACGGGTGCGGCGGGAAGGTGGCTGCTACCTTTTCTTTTCTCCCTGGCTTTCTTTTCCTTGAGAAGCAAAGGCAGGCCCCACGCATAACAGAGGGAATAGGGGGTTAAAGAAAAGAGACAGTGTCTTTGAGGTCTGGGAGAAACAGGAACACAACCAAGAGCAAGTATTTTTGCTCTGTTGAAAGCTCTGTGCTATGAGGGGTGTTTTCTTTTAAGAGGAGAGGCCACTGTCTCATTGACATTCCCAAATGTTTCCCTTACTCGGCTTCCAGTCTCCTCCCCTTCCGCCGTTTAATCTTGTAAAAGAAGGGCATTGGCGCCTAGCTGTGGGAAATTATTTTAGAAAGGGTGCTAAATGCGGGAGAGAAGGAAGAGCATTCCAAGGAGTGATTTGGAAAAAACCACTCCTAGTGTGTGACACTCCTAGCGTGTGGCTCTAATGCCTAGAGTTAGGCATTCTGAAACGCAAGAAGAGGTGGGAGTGGGGGCGGTAGATGTTGAAGGTGGGAGACAGAACCTAGAAGCTTAGGGAAAACTCGTTGAATTATTTGGAATGTCCAGAGACGAAATGGTTCTGGATTTTAAGAGAAGACGAAGATCAAGAATGTACTTAGTGATAAAATTATCCTGTGTCTCTGACATAAAAACAACTGATTGAGAGTTGGAAAAACATACCCGATTACTTCACGTTTTGGCCTAAAGTTCCCTATCCTTGAGTTCGGGTGTCTTAAAAAACAAACCAAATGTATACGTGTGTAGGCAGTTTTAAAGAGGTGTAGTAGTAAATGAACATCCAGTACAGTAGAAGAAAGGTAGGGGCTTAAATAACGCATAAATTATTACTATTATTTTGAATATGCTTATTTTTGTTATGAGGAGAACTACCAGGAATGATGCATTAATCATGCTTTTTGTGAGTAATGTTGAAGTTGATTATCTCAGTGATTTATTTGTTTAGCTAATAAACTTTGATAACCTGATGGATTTTGCATGGTGTTAACTACTGTGCCTTGTGCTCCTAAGAAGCCAAAAATTATTTGATTAATTTGAAGATAAAGGGGATTTTGCACATTCAATGAGGCAATAGCTTATGTTTGTGATGAGGTTATTGATGTGTGCTAGAAATGTACATTAACCCATATATATGTACCATTAAAATTAAAATTGAAGTTAGTTGTAAGTACTTGAATAGAAAATGTACCAGCAGTTGGGATTCAAATGATAGTATCAGCCTGGGCACCCTAGGATTGTTAAATATGTGATTTTTAACATAAAAAAAAAAAAGGAGAAATCTTTTTTCTTACCATAAATTAATAATAAAAACTTAGGTTTTAGTTATTAATGAGTTAGGAAATAATTCTCTTAGCAAGGGCTATGAGTTTCTCCTATACTACTGATGTCTTTAGATTATTGATCTTAGATTAATTATAATATCATGGGCTTCAAATAGGCATTCCCAGACTCCAAGAACCTCTTTGTCGTTCTTCCTTACTGTTACCACCTGATGGCAGTGGAAGCCATGATTTCTAATAAGGGGCTGAGGTGTGGGACTATTTGTTTAACAGCACACAAGGCCTCGAACAGCCGTTTGTCCAGAGATGAAGAGAAATGTGTACAAACTGTGAAAATATGTAAAGTGGGATCATTAGTCTCTTCCCCCCCCCCCACTGGCATTTCATTTCTCCTTTCCCAAGTAGGCATCTTTTATCTTTTCTTCAGTCTCAAAATTAGGAAACATCTGATATCTCAGAACATACTTTGAAATTCTTTCCTGCCAACCCTTTATTTTCCCGTACTGTATTTTAAGTCCACCTCTCCCTTAAGAAAGGTTTTGTTTGGAGAGTTTTAAAAAGATTTTAGGTGATGGGGAGGAATAGGAGCTTCTAGGCCTATTTTGTGGCTGACCCTGAAGGTAAAGTCTTTTTTGTTTGTTTGTTTTTTGTTTAAGTATACTGGAACTGACTTTCTCTCTTCTTTGAATTCTGATTCCATTTTCCATTTTTCATTCTTCTGTACCAAGAATTCCAGATACTCAGCACCCAGAAACTTTTCTTTTGCATCCTTATCCTCCATTACAACTCTCAATGAAACAAAACAAACCAACCTGATCTTCCTAGATCTCTTTCAGTGATAGCATCTTTATCCATCTTGTTTTATAAACTTTAAATGTGACATCTTCCCCAACATTTTTCTGTCCCTTGCCCTTCTGGTATAATCAGTCACTAGGCCCTATTTATTTTAATTCTCCCATAACTCTAGTCTATGCTACAATCATCTCTTATTTAGGTCTCCTGCAGTAGCTTTCCAAGCATTCTTCCTGCTTCTGCTCTTGCCCTCCATTCTTACAACACATTGAGCTTTTGCAAGCACAAATCTTGTTCTCATCCCTGCTTACCCTTTGCTAATTTTTCATTGCTCTTAAAATAAGGCAAAAATCCTTTACATGGCCTAAAAGGTATGCACAGTCTGATCTCTCTCTCTCCATCTAATCTTATATCATGTTCTCATGCTCTTTGTTCTTTGACCTCTTTTACTTTCTTGGACATATCATGCTCCTTCTTACCATAGTGTCATCGCACATGCTATTCCATCATCCAGTAACCCTCTTAGTTCTTGTTATATTCTTTTATTTTAACATCTTTTCCATTGGATCTAGGTGATCACATTGCTTTTTCATGGAAGACTTTTCTTTCTGACTTACTCTCTTTTCCTATGCACATTCATAGCACCATGTGGTTCTTCTTGGGCATACTTATCATTTGTATTATTCCTTTATACGCATGCTCTGATACTCTTGGTGTGTATGTGTGCGTGCGTGTGTCTGTTTCTCTCTAAATTAACACAGGCATGTAAAGCAATTAGTCCCTAGTGAATTTGATTGATTAGTATAGGTCTGTTTCCTGTAGTCCTGTTGACTCTGGACAAATGGATAAAATCAAGTTCTTAAACATGTAAAGTAGCAGACATCTGCATCCATCGTGATAACACAAATGATATTTTGTGAAACCCCGTTTGTGTAGCTTCTTGCCTTTCTGCTGTTTCCTAAATAGAGTGGTGATTATGTATTTGCCCCATAGGCCAGGGAATTCTTAGCTTCTTAGTCCTGGATTTCTGTGAACTCGTAAGCTGTGTAAATCCAGTGAAAAACAGGGAGCAGTGCTTTCTTTAGAATAGGTATCCAGAGATAAACCCCAGGGACAAAAGGATAAAGGGGGTAATAGGACCCAAGTTACTGTTGTCATTTAACTGAGAGTTTGATTATATGCTATATATTAGCTGGGAAAACAGTTAAATATTGTTGGTAATGAAGGAACTGGAAAACTAACAGAAGAAAAATATAACAATTGGTGAAACTGGGTTAAAATACTAAAGAGTTAACTTAAAAATTTTAAATAATGTATGCACATGGTATAAAACTGAAATGGTACAAAAGCACATATGATAAAAGACAAATTTTCCTTTTGCTTTTGAGCCCCGTTCCCCACTAAATGGCTCCCTTCCCCAGAAGCAACCAATGATAAGTTTCTTGTGTATCCTTTCTAGAATTGTATATGGGTGGGTGAGTAGTTAGCAAAGTGGTTGGATTCCTTTATTTGAATGGGCATTTAAAATCTTAAGTTTTCACAGTAATACAAATATTGATACAATGACTATCCCTGTACATATATAATACTACACAAGTGAGTCTAACTTTAGGAAAAATTCCTAGACATACAACTGCTGAGTCACAGGATATGTACTATTTAAAGTTTGATAGATATCGTCAAATTGCCCTCCATAGAGATTTAACTAGTTTATGTTTTACTATTGGTGTTAGAGTTCTGACTCCCTATATCTTTGGTGACCGAGTGGGTTAACAAACTTTTAAATTACCAACTTGATAGATGTATTTTTCTTGTTATTAGGAATGAAACATCTTTTCAATAGGTATTACAGCCATATTTGTTTCCTTTATAGCATCTGTTTATATTTTTGTGCATTTTTTTGGCATGTTTCCAAAAACATGTTTTTTTTTCATGTCATAAGAATTTATATATTTTAAAGATTTTAGTTATTTGATATGTATTGCAGATATTTTCATAATTTGCCATCTATCTTTTGACCTTGTTTATTAGTTGACTTCTTTGAGCAGAAATTAAATTTTTTAATGTAGTTGAACTTATTTTATATATTCTAGGTTTTGTGTTAAAATTCCATTTCAATATTATTTCTAATTTTTAATTGTTGCATTTTCTCCTATTTTATGCTTTTATTTTTACGCAAGATTCATTTATTCATATGAAATGTCTTTACTTTTATTCCAGGCTGCTATCAAGCTTTCTCAATATTATTTGTTAAGAAATCCAACTTTTCACTACTGTTTTGAACTGTCATCCGTAGATGTATTTAATTCCCACATATAATTCAGGGTTATTACTGGATTTTATTCTCTTTCATTGATCAGGCACCTATTCACATCTAGTAACCCCATTCTCTGATTACAGTCCTCTCTCATTCTACTTCTCAAGGGTTTTCCTGTATATTCTTACTTGTTTATTTTCCCATAAAATTTAGAATTAGCTTATCAAGTTCTTCCTTCTCCATCTTGTTGGTATTTTTATTGGTACTTAATTATAGTTCTAGATTAATTTAGAGATAGTGGACATTTTTGAGTTTTATGACTTTTCAAAAACAAAGTATGTTCATTTCTTACTGTTCAAAACTTCTTTTTTGCATCCTTCAGTAACATTTTTTTTAGCTTTTTTATTTTGAAATAATTTCAAATTTACAGAAAGGTTGCAAAAATAATACAAAAAACAATACCAAGAACTCCCATATACCCTCTACCCAGATACCTAGATTTGTCAGCTTTTAACATTTTGCCACATTTCCTTCCTTCTTTCCTTCCTTCCTTCTTTTCACCTATATCAGCTTATCTCTACTAAAATTTGAGTGTAGATTATATTCATCATCTTCTTTTAATGCTTAGTACTTCCATGTATATTTATTTCCTAAGAACAATGATATTCATTTATATAACCACATTAAGTACAGTTATCAAGACCAAGAAATTTAACATTGGCATAAAGTATACAGTCCATATTCTAATGTTTTTAACCTGTCCCAATAATGTTCTTTTGGGCATTTTCTCCTCCATTATTAGTTGCAGTCTAGGGTCGTGTATTGCATTTAATTGTCATTGTCTCTTTAGTCTCTCTCTCTCTTTTTAATTGTGGTAACATATATATATATATATATATATATATATAAAATGACCTAAAATTTCCCATCTCACCCACTCCCCATACTGTTCAGTGGGATTAATCACATTCACAGTGTGGTACTACTATTACCACCATCCATCCATTACCAAAACTCTTTCCATCACCTCAGACAGAAATCCTGTACTCATTATGATGTAACTCCCCATCCCTTCCCCACTCTCATGCCCCTGGTAACCACTACCCTACTTTCTGCCTCTATTAATTTACTTATTTTAGTTATTTCATATAATTTTGAAGTCCTGCAATAGCTGTCCTTTTGTTTCTGGTTTACTTCACTCAACATGATGTCTTCAGGGTAAATCCATGTTGTAGTATATATATCAGAACTTTATTTCTTTATAAACTTGGTTTGCCTCTCTTTTCTATTATTGTGAATGATGCTGCTATGAACATTGGAGTACAAATATCTGTTCAGAACCCTACTTTCACTTCTTTTGTGTATATACCTGGAAGTGAGAATGCTGAGTCATATGGTAATTCTATGTTTAACTTTTTTAGGAACTGCCAGACTGTATTCTACACAGCTACACCATTGTGTTCTCACCAGTGATGTATGAGGGTTTCTGTTTCTCCACATCCTTGTCAGTACCTGTTACTTTCAAAATTTTAAAATAATAGTCATTCTAGAGGCCATGAGGTAGCATATCATTGTGGTTTTGATTTGCATTTCCCTAAAGGCTAATGATGATAAGCATCTTTTCATGTGCTTTTTACCCATTTGTCTGTTTTCTTTGGAGAAATGTCCATTCAAATCCTTTGTCCATTTAAGAAAATTGGGTTATTTGTTTTTCTGTTGTTGAGTTGTAGGATTTCTTTATGTATTCTGTATATTAAACCCTTATCAGCTAAATGGTTTCCATATATTTTCTCCCATTTTGTAGTTGTCTTTTTACTTTCTTGATAATGTTCTTTCATACACAAAAGTTTTAAATTTTTATTAAGTCCTATTTCTTTTCTTTTCTTCATTTGCATATGCTTTTGGTGTAAAGTCTAAAACTTTTTGCCTATCCTGAAGACATTTCCGTATGTTTTTTCTAAGAGTTTTATAGTTTTAGATCTTATGTTTAGGTCATTGATATATTTTTGTTTTGTTTTGTTTTGTTTTTATTTATTTATTAAACATGACAACATACAAACACAAACATTCTTACCATATAATCATTCCATTCTTGATATATAATCAATAACTCACAATATCATCACATAGTTGTATATTCATCATCATGATCATTTCTTAGAACATTTTCATCAATTCAGAAAAAGAAATTAAAAGATAACAGAAGAAAATTCATATATACCTTACCCCTTATCCCTCCCTTTCATTGATCACTAGCATTTCAATCTATTAAATTTATTATAACATTTGTTCCCCCTATTATTTATTTATTTTTAATCCATATGTTTTACTCGTCTGTCGATAAGGTAGATAAAAGGAGCATTAGACACAAGGTTTTCACAACATTGATACATTTTTTACCTCTGTAGCATTTAAAGTCCCCCCCCCATTGATGTTTCACATTTCTTGCTATAGTTATTCCTAGGTATTTTATCCTTTTTTGCTATTGTAAATGGGGTTTCTACTTATATCTTTTATCTTTTCACTTGCTATGGTAGTGCTATTAACTTGTGAATATTCTTAATTTTGTGTCTGGCCACCTTTTGAATTAATGGTGTCTATAATGGTTTTCAAGTTGTTTTTCTAGGATTTTGTACTTAAATAGTCATCTCATTACCAAATAATAATAGGTTTTACTCATCTGTCCATACTGTAGACAAAAGGAACATCAGACACAAGGTTTTCACAATCACACAGTCACATTGCAAAAGCTATATCTTTATGCAATCATTTTCAAGAAACATGGTTACTGGAACACAGCTCCACATCTTCAGGCACCTCCCTCCAGCCTCTCCAATATACCGTAACTTAAAAGGTGATATCTATATAATGCGTAAGAATAACCTCCAGGATAACCTCTCGACTCCGTTTGAAATCTCCCAGCCATCGACATTTTATTTTGTCTCATTTCTCTCTTCCCTTCCTTGGTTGAGAAGGTTCTCTCAATCCCTGATGCTAAGTCCAGCTCATTCTAGGATTCCAGTTAATTTTTTTAATGGAACATGTTTATTTGAAGACAGAAACTATTGATATATAAAGTATAATCCTCTGACATTCTGAAATACCTCCCCCACACACTGTACATAAATTTATTTCATCAATATAAAAATACATCATTAACATTTCTAAAAACAACGAATACAAGACCATAAATATCGCAATTCTAAAACATCTACTTACAGTAAGTGCTGGTGAACAAGATGATGGTAAGAGAAAGAGGCCAAAGCAGACCTGGAAATCAGTTAATATATATAATTTTAGGTTACAGGGTTGGTTTGGAGAAATAGCCAGTATTTCTCAATTTCCCCAAGCACTTAGAAGTACCTAATTCCATCAACTCTCAAAAACAGAGCAAAGGAAGAATTTTTTACTATTTTTTTGCCACATACTCACACACACACACACACACACACACACACACACACAGACACACACATTAACTGCATTTAGTTATATAAAGGAATGTTGATAATAAGCTTAACTTAAAATCAGAGCCTCTACAACCTAAACTTCTTAGTAGCACTCACGCAGAATAGTCTTCTCATCCTCATCCTTCTGTCTCATGTTTGATTTTATTCAGTCCAGCATTAATTCTAGCATGGGAAACAGGTATGCATGTCAGAAAATGATTGACGGACTAGCTGTTAAACTGGAGAGTACACATACTCAGGACCAAATGCATGACCATAACTTACTATCAGACTATGCTACATGGATTTTTTTTTTTTTTGTAAGTTAGGAAATACCATGTACTTCTCAAAACTTCGGGGACTGGGAGTAGCGTATAAGACAAAATTTAGAGAATATGTATTAATCAATTTTGTCATGGACCAGATTTCCACATTTTAGCACCGGTGAAGAGCTTCGTGAGAGTTGTATTTAAGTCAGAAATTCTCTTTTGTGTGTAATTCTGTCAGATGGGTGAAATCTCTGATAGGTGCAGTGCGAGGGCACAAGGGAGACAAAAAAGTGCCGTCACCCCACAGCACATTCCTCTAAGGCCATTTAGGGTTTCTAGTTTCTAATGAAATAGGAACTCCTGAAAATCATCCCCTTCTCCCATCTTTTTCAGACCATACTGACATTCTGGCTTGAATCTGTAACAGGTTAGCTAGAACGCAAAAGTCCTTTTGGTCACCTTCATATTGTCTTGAGGTCTAAAACTTAATGCAACCTTGCATGGATGAGGATTTCATTACACAAGCAAAGTCCTGGAGGGACTTGCCACTCAGGGATTCCCTCCCCTGGAGTCAGAACTGAATGTCAAGAGCTTGGAGTAAGGGAATAGAAGGTGATAGGTGATGGAACCATCATGAAAATTGTAGAATTGAGAAACCAGGTATACGTTGTGAGAAGACTGGTTTCTCCAGTGGGGGTTCTTGGAATCTAGTATAAACCGGAGCATTCATAGGTTCATCTGCATGGACTGGTCCAGAATGTGATTAGTCTCTGTCTCCTTGCATCATAAATACTTTAAGGACAACTCAGAAGAACCCATCCAAATTGATATATGACAACTTACTCTGCCATCACAGAGTCACATCAACTGTAACATCCTGGGGCTCCTGAAACACTTCTGGAAATAGGGAAACAGGACTTTGACCTTTGAGAGTGCTATGCCCTTTGCTGTTATCAATATACAAAGTAAGCACGTCAAAGTCTGGAAGCCACTAAATAACTGCAATGATCCTTGGGTAGAAGAGATTCTTCTCTTGCTGCTGAAGTCCTCAGGGGCATTGAGTGCCAGGAGCAGGAGAGAGGGTCAGTCTTGGAGGTACACCCTCCAGCCTCTCCTGAGGCTTCCCTATTTGTTAACATGTTGTATAACCACAGTACAACAATCTAAAATAGGAAATTAACATTGATACTAGACTTAACTAATCTACAGATCTTATTCAAATTTGTCAGTTATACCGCTAATTCTTTCTTCTAGACCAGGTGCCAATCTAGGATCACACATGTATTTAATTGTCATTTCTCCTTAGTCAGTCTTCTTTAATTTGGACTAGTCCTCTTTCATGACCTTGACACTTTAAAGCATAATGACACAGTTAGTTATTTTGTAGAACATTCCTCAGTTCAGTTTTGCCCAATGTTTCCTCATGATTAAAGTTAAATGATCAATTTTTGGTAGTAATACCACAGAAGTGATATTGTGTCCCACTCAGTGCATCATGTAAGGATGTACATGATGTTGATTGTCTCATTACTGGGATGTTAACTTTGGTCACCTAGTTAAGACAGTGTCTAGATTTTCACTGTAAAATTACTATTTTTTCATTTGTAAAGCATTAAGTATCTTGTGGAATATTCTGAGAGTATGTAAATATCCTATTTCTCATAAAATTTTTACCTTCTATTTCTTTTTTTTTTAGCATAACAACATGCAAACATAAACATTCTTACCATATGATTGTTCCATTCTTGATATATAATAACTCACAATATCGTAACATAGTTGTATATTCATCACCATGATCATTTCTTAGGACATTTGCATCAATTCAGAAAAAAGAAAAAAGCTCATACATACCATACCCCTTACCCTCCCTCTCGTTGACTGCTTGTATTTCCATCTACCCAATATATTTTAGCCTTTGTTTCTCCTATTTTTTTTATACCCCTTACCACTCCCTTTCATTGTCACTAGCATTTCAATCTCCTAAATTTATTTTAACATTTGTTCCCCCATTATTTATTTATTTTTAATCCATATGTTTTACTCATCTGTCCATGCTGTAGATAAAAGGAAAATCAGACACAAGTGTTTCACAATCACACAGTCACATTGCGAAAGCTGTATCTTATAGCTTTCAATCATCTTCAAGAAACGTGGCTACTGGAACACAGCTCTACATTTTCAGGCACTTCCCTCCAGCCTCTCCAATATACCTTAACTAAAAAGGTGATATCTATATATTGCTTAAGAATAACCTCCAGGATTATCTCTCTATTCTATTTGAAATCTCTCAGCCATTGACACTTTATTTTGTCTCATTTCTCTCTTCCCCCTTTTGGTGGAGAAGGTTTTCTCAATCCCTTGATGCTGAGTCCCAGCTCATACTAGGATTTCTGTCCCACATTGCCAGTAAAGTTTACACCCCTGGGAGTCATGTCCCATGTAGAGAAGCGGAGGGCACTGAGTTTGCTTCTCATGTTGTCTGAGAGAGAGAGGCCACATCTGAGCAACAAAAGAGGTTCTCTGGAGGTGACTCTTAGGCCTAATTTTAAGTAAGCTTAGCCTATCCTTTGCGGGGCTAAGTTTCATATGAACAAACCCCAAGATTGAGGGATCAGCCTATTGCTTGGTTGTCCCCACTGCTTGTGAGAATATCAGGAATTCTGCACATAGGGAAGTTGAATTTTCCCCCTTTCTCACCACTCCCCCAAGGGGACTTTGGAAATACTTTTTTATTCATTGTTCAGATAACTCTGCTACCCTCTAATTCTGGCAAATGTTGATGATCTCATGTTTGTTTTAATCTTGGCTAAACAGTTGAATGGATTTAGAACTCCTTGCCATTATTTTACTAAAGTCTGTCCTTTATTTCTTATTGATTTCTGCAGAAAGAGCTCAGGGGAACTATATGCCCTGAATTCTTTCATGCTCACACTTTCGTTTGAAGAGTTTGTAGGCATCGCTCCATTTTCCTTTAGCATTGAATGTAGCTTTGGAAAAGTCTGGCCTTGGCCTGACTTTTTAAATTTCCTTATAGCTCACTTGATCTATTTACCTGAATGCCTGAAGGATTTTTTTTTCTTCATAATTGAGGTTCAGTCACTGTACCACATCTGTGCTGATCGTTTTATCAGTTTTTCTTAGGACAGGATGTGCACTTTCAATTATGTACATTTGATAATATTCTTGAAAAGTTTAAAAGAATTATGTTTTTAAATATTCCGTTACATTATTTCAGATCTCTTCAGGGACACCAGATGTTTAGGTTTTGGATTTCTTCTGTCTGCCTTCCACATCTTCTATAACTAATCCTTTTAAACTTTTTCTTAAAATTTCCATTTAGGTCTTGTTTTCCTTTCCCAATCCTGTCATCCATTTCCCTTTCTATGTTTTCGGCACTATCCGTATGCCTTTGTGCTGCTTCAGTGAAGATTTCGTTTCTTTGTTGGTCTTATTTTTCCCTTTCATTTCTTTCTTGAGCCTTGCCTGCTTATATATTTCACCTCTTTCTATCTTTTCTGTCCTGGAAGCGGTTTACATTTTGGTAAAGTTTATTGTCCCTCACTCCCTACCTCCACTGCTATACAAGAAATACAAGTTCATTATTAAAATTTGGAAAATATAAACAAATTGAAATAAGAGAAAAATCATAATTCCACTTAAAGACAACTGTATCAATATTTTGATATTTTACTTTCTTTTCAGTTTTTTAGCCATGTATTATATTTTATTTAATACTGTATAAATGATTGTGTATCACCAGTAGAAACTTGGGATTCTGTATTTAAAGGTTTTACTGACAACCTTTGTTCATGCTTTCTGTTATTTTATCAAGTGAGATCTATTCTTCCTCAATACCATTGAGTACTCTTTTAGTTTTTGTTCCTAGCTGATGTCCTGTTTCACTTCTTTCCTTCACAGCCAGGCTTTCAGAAAGAATTAGGATCTGTGGTTTAATTCCTTCTTTTTTTTCTCTCTTCAGTCCATTGCAGTCTCAATTCTGCCTTCATTGTTCCACTCACGTGCTCTTGATAAGGTAATAACTTCCTAATTGCTAAACCCAGTAGATACTCTTCTTAGTCTTCATCCTACCCAATGTCTCTAGAATTTGATTTTGACTACCTCTTATGCTAGGCCCTGGGAATAAATAATAAGACCGAGTTCCTATTCCTAGCCCCTTTTTATCCTTTTTATCTCTTAAACGTCTCATTATTTTTCCTTTATATGTCCCTTTAATCTTAGTGTATAAGAGTATATCTTTTTCATTTTGTTTTCCCTTATTACTCTTATATTTTCCCTGGGTGATATCTTTGATATTCTGACAATTCCCAAATCCATCTCCAACTCAGACTTCTCTTTTTAGCCTCTTTGCCAACGGCCACTAGATATTTCCATCCACCTGACTGGTAAGTACTTTAAATTCAACATGTCCAAAAAACGTCTTTGGACAGTGTGTCCAGAATCATCTTTTCTTCCTTCTGTACTAATTATCCTGACTAATTTAGTTGCTACATCATCAATTTAATGACTCATGCCAGAAACCTGGGAGTCACATTAGATTCCTTCCTTTTGTTCACTCCTTATCTGATTTGTCCCAAAGTCTTGTCAATTTTTCCTGCTTATCCTAAGTCATATTTGTCCCTTTCTACCTGTCTAACTTCACAGTTTGTGTCTTTTATTTTATATTTCAGCTATACAGAAGTATTTGCAGTTATTTCCTTAAATTCTGCTTGGAACAAGGTAGGTTGGGAGGGAGAGATTAGAAAAAAAAACTTGCAATTTTCTGCAAATACCATGATTCATGATTCTATACATGTTGTTTCTCCTTCCTTGATTGCCGTTCTCCTAGTTGTCTTCTAAAACCTACCCAAGTATACATGAAGCTTTTTCTTTCTTATTCTCTCTTGTTATGCAGATAGCTTACATGTATTGAGTAGTTACTGTGTGCCTAGTCCTGTTCAAGGTGTTCTACCAGCATTAACTTATTTAATCCTTATAACCTTGTCAGGGAGATAATTTTTCATCCTCTTTTGTGATGAAAAAACTGAGACTTAGAGAGACGCCTTATAATTTGCCCAAAGATCATATATCTGATAAATAATAGAATTAGGATTCAGATCCAATTTGTTAGACTTCAAAGCCTCTGCTATTTTCTCTTCTTTATTTTACCACTTTCCTCTGTATATCCAAAGGATCAAAGTAATTATCATATGGAATTGCAATTACTTGTTTATGAACTTATCATTTTACTATCTATGGGCCCCTTAGAGGCAAAAGTAGTTTCTATTCACCATTATTTTCCATAGATACTACGACACTGCCTTGCTCATGGTTGGCTTTAAGAAAATGTTTTTACTAAATGAATTGGTAATTGGCAGTGCTCATAGTTATTTATGCAAGAAAGTTGAGTTTAGATTATTTTTACAAAAGAATTTAGCAAGGCTTTTATATGACTTTTTCAAATACCTTTTTTTTAGGTAAATTTTACTTTAAACATTATCAAAAATAGTAGCAACTTTCTTCCAGATGTGCCTTGATTCTATCCCCTCTTCCATTTTCAGAGAGTTTATATTATTATTATTTCTCTGTCCTGTGTCTTCAAGCTCTTTCTCTCTATTGAATCCTTCCTATAACATTTAAACTTGCTCACATTTTCTCTCTTTCATTTCTCCCTTTTCTTTTATAGCCAAGTCATGAACGCATTGGCTAGAGTTGCTGTTTTCATTACCATACCTCCCCATAATTTCCTTGAAACAGCTCTTCCTAAAGTGACAGTTGACTTATGTGTTGTCAAATAAAATGGATGTTTCTCAATTTCCATCTTACTTGATCTCTATCATTTTGAAATAAGCTTTTCCCTTGGCTTCCCTGGTATCAGGTCTGGTTTTCTTTTTATGTTTTTAGCCTCTCATTCACATAATTTTCGCTAGCTCTTCCTCTTTACCAGTTCTTTATGTTATTGGAGTTCTCAAGTCTTGGTCCTGTCTCTTTACCCTACCCCATCCCCTTATCCCCATTCTCTTTTCAACTTATTTTAGCTATTCTCTTCTAAACCCATGATTTCAGTTTCGATCCATATGGCAATAAGTCATGTTTATTAACCTCTCTTCTGGGAGAAATTCTCCTTATCTCTACTTAGATGTCTTATACCCATGAAATTCAGCATGTTTAAAATTGATATGTGATCTTTCTTTATTCTAAAGGTGAAGGGAAGGTATTGGGCAATTTAAGCAGGGGAGTGAAGTGATAAGATTTACAGTTTTAAAGTTCCCTCTGCTAGATGGAGAATGGATTGTTAAGACTGGTAAAAATGAAGCATGGAGTCCATTTAGAAGACTACTACAGTAGTCTTCTAAAAAGGTGATGGTGGCTTAGAACAAACGTATTAGTGGTAGAGGTGGTGAGAAGTGGCTGAATATAAGATACATTTTGAAAATAGTATCAGCAGGAGTTCCTGTGAAGTATAAAGGTAAGAGAGGAATCAAGATGACTCCTAGGTTTTTGTCTTGAGCACTAGGTGGATGATGGGGTCATTTAATGGGAAGGAGGGAGAGATCACCTTGTCAAATATTCCTGAGAGCTTGAGTAAGATAAGGTTCTAAAATGGCATGCCCTACGCTACTATTAGTACAGTGCTGTAGGTTATCATTGTAAGTATAATAGGCTTTTGTGGGCTGACCTAGGTTACCTATTAACTTTTATAACCTGGGAAATTCAGAATTTTAAATCATATATGGACATAAAACTTAGAATTTTGAAGTGCAGTCTATTTTTAATAACCTACATACTTAAGGCCCACTTTGTTTATTCTTCCTGAAGAAATTAATAATGCTGTTATTAAGCTCATCCCTTCTTTTTTTTAAATCTTCAGTGTTTTTGAACTTTCAATACCATTGTACTGTCACCAGTATCTGTAGTGGACAAGCTGTTGGAACACGTAAAGATTATGATCACTTAAATATGTAATTATGATTTTATATTATTGAACTCATCCTGCCTTCTCCCCAAAGTTTTTTTCCCCGTTAATATCTTTATTTTTTATTTTTCCATTAATTTTTTAAGCTGAAAAGCACTGTAAAAAAAAAAGCATGGTAAAATCAAACAGTATGAAAGGGGAAAAATTTCCCTTCTACCCTAGATCCCTAATTTTCTAGTCTTTTTACCAGAGATATCATCTATGGAAGTTTCTGGTGTATCTTTTCAGAATTAGAATTTGCACATATGCATGTAAGTATATATATTTTTATTTTTAAACAAATAGAACAACATACATAATCTTTCTGTGCTTGTCTTTTTCAATTTTTTTTATTGTATACTATAACATATATACAAAGCAAAGAAATAAAAAAGCAATAGTTTTCAAAGCAATCTTTAACAAGTAGTTAAGGGACTGATCCCAGAGTTTGTCATGAGCTACCATACAGTCCTCTCATATTTTTCCTTCTAGCTGCTCCAGAACATAGGAGGCTAGAGGTGTGCTTGTCTTTTTAATTTTACTTAAAAAAACATTTCTGGGATTGTTCTACATTAGCATACTTAGATTTATTTCATTCTTCTGTGTGGTTGAAGGTATTGCTTTGAATGGATATGCTATATAACTTACTAGCCACGCTATTGATGCATATTTAGATTCCCGGTCTTCTACTATTTAAAAACATCGCTGCAATAAATAGTGATAAATGTTGCCAACTTGCCCTTTAATATCTGTTTTTAAAGTTTTCTTTGCATTATAGAACTTAAAAGCTCACGCTTATATTTACCCCTTTATTTTATGGAACTTTTCCATCTAGCTAGTTTTTAAGTCTTTATGTTTTATTCCCAAACTAATAATATTAGCCCAGACACTTTTATATACATTTACTCATAACAGCCCAATGAGGGGCAGATATGGGTATTGTTCCTATTTTATAGATGAGGAAACCAAGGCACAGAGGATAAGACTTTGTCCAAGGTCATACAGCTAGTAAGGGACAGAACCAGTACTGGGACACAGGCAGTGTGGTTACAGAGTCCACTCTTGACCACTTAAGCTGTACTCTTCTCTGCTTCCTGTCCATCCCAGTTCTTTCTTTCCTTTGAAGAAATTAGTCTGTTGAGGGCAAGATGAGGCAAACAATATATAAATCAAAAGCTTATCTGGCACTTAATTGACTTTTCTTCCACTAAATGGAAATTTGAATTTTATTTGTACATTTTATAAGGGCCCCGATCTGTTTTGAAGTCTTCATGCAGCGGGAAGCTGTGGGGCAGATTCCTTAAGCTGCTCTTGGGATAATTCTAATGAGGATGGAGGGAATTAATTCCTCAATTTCTGCCCTATTCTTTCCCTTTGCTTCATGTGTACTACAAAATAGTAATGGTACCTGATGGTGAACCCAGCAGTTAGCTTAAAGAAGCTGTGGTAGCCCACTTTGCCATCTCGACACTGGCCCAGATCCTTCATTATTTTGTCCATAGCCAGAGGGTCTTTTTGATTTTCCAGAAATCTGGGGAATTCCTTTTCCATGAGTACTCTCAGGTCCTCCTTTTTAAAGTAGCCTTTATTTCCTGCAAATTTGTGAAATGTAAACATCACCATAATGTGTTCCATTTGAGATGGCATTTTGGTGACGTCTGTTGAAACCTTGACTGGAAGGCACTGGGCATTCACTTGGTGAGCTGGGACGCCCAGTCCACTGTTTTTTCTTACTACCATAATTTAGTACTTCACTGTCTTAAGCGGCACTATTCTAATAATGTTTTTTGCCAAATCTAGTTTTTTTTTTCCTAATTCCATCCTGTATACCCATACAAAGTGAATCTTCCTAAAGTTTAACTATGATTATATTGCTTCCCAAATCAAAATTCTTTACTGGCTTTCTGCTGCACTTAGAATCCAATCCTATCTCATGCTCTTCCCTTTCATACTTGCTACACCTCTGTGATTTTGCTCCAAGACTTATCTGAGATCATTGGATTGTTTATAAGACTATATAGTAAAATTAGAAGTGTGTTGAGTAGGAAGAAATTGAGATAGTCTTTGGAGTTAAATGGTGATGTTTTTTCTTTAATTACCTTTTTACAGATAGTAGCTCCTGCCGTATGGTTTCATTAACATATTGTCAACTTTATTAATTTGAATCAGTTGTGTAATTGATCAGACACTAACCACAAACATCTTGATGTCTCACTAAACAAATTCCTTAACACACACATACACACAAACTTGATGGAGGAATGTGAAGTTTCTAATATGAACTCTAAATTTGGTACTTTAGAAAGAAATCAAGTATATTTAGCTTCCAACCCATAAGTGTATATTCAAAATAAAATGTTGAAAACTATTCAGAAAGATACATTACTTCCTAAAGCTACATGAAATTTTTTCTGCTCTATTACGATTTTAAGACTGAGACTCGCCTGTGCATTTATAGGAAAAATACTTCAGTGTAAATGTTATTGTGAAATATTATCTTTTGAAATTTTAACTTCTGATTACAGAATAGCTCTTATTTCAGAATATAATGCTTCAGGCAAATGTCTTACTAGAAATCTTGTCTATTTTGACACTAATATTTGACATTTTAATTTTGCATTGCAGATATTCTTATTAGCTTTCTGCTTTTTGAATTACAGGATTCTTATCAGTTATTCAAAATAGCTTCTTTTTAAATATTAGACTTTTGAAATTTGTAACTTAGTGAATGTTTTGTTGTTTTTTGCTAGATTTAGTCCACCATAAGCTTTTACTGCTTTTGGTCAAGTCTAGGTATTTTCTTGGAAGGCAGTACCTCTGCCAACAGAAAATGGTAACCTGAAAGAAGGGAAAGTGAGTTCATAAAGAAAAATTACATTTTCACTTTTAAAATTGATCACTTTTCTAGTTTTAATCAAGGAAAAGAATGAGTAGCAAAAGTAGTACATTGCATTTCTGGATACTGCTAGAAGTTGTAAATTTCCTTCTGCTTAGTTTCTCAGTTTCACTTGCAGAAATGGGGAGGACACTGACTTTAGATAGTTACCCACTTCTGGTGTCCCTTAGAAGAGGGAAGATTGCAAAGTTTTGTTTCATCAGGCATTATCAAAACATGTTGATTTAAAAATCATTCATATTTAATTTCCTATAGTTATATTCACCCTATATATAGTCTTTCTCTCTCTCTCAGGGCTGTTTTTGGAGAGTTGTTCTCTAAATATTCAAGTTAGGGTTCATAAAAGAACCAGAAACAAGAAAAGACCAAACATGTATTCTGAATCTTGAATGAGTGTTACTACAAATTTTTATTTCAGTTGATACACATGTAGCTCAATGTCTCAGGATCTAGAAATACATTTACAACTTAGTCTGAAGTTTAATATGGGTGAGCCTCATTGTTACTCAGAGTTCCAGGGAAATTTCAATGGAGTTGAATGGAGTGCTGCAGCCCTGAAAATTAGCAGCTAAACAGTTAAGGTGACCAAAAAAGAGATCAGGCCTCAATTAGAAAACAAAGCCTATCTGGCTGGGTCTAAGGTAAATTAGAATACAGAGTAAAAAATGATGATGTATGTACTCTAGAACTTCACCTGCTATCTGAGACCAAAGGCGGAGAGGTTTATAATATCTAGAATTCACATTTTCTGGAGCACATAATCTAAATCAACCTCTGTGGTAGCTCATTTGAACAACCCAAATGCCTGGAGTCCAGAACGGGAATGAGACCTTGTGTTTCTGTATAGCTTAATATGATACCAGGATATATCTCAGACTATGGTGGGCTATTGTTGGGAAACCCCAGGTACCCTCTTAGCCTCTCCCTCTCTCTCTTTCTGTCTGTCTGTCTCTCTGTCTCTCCCTCCCTCCCTCCCTCCCTCCCTCCCACCCATCCCTCCTTCCCTTCCTCCCTCTCTCTGCCTCTCTCTCTGCCTCTGTCTGCCTCTCCTTCTTGACAACATGGGGTGTGACTCGTGGGGATGAATCTAGCCCTGTCACTCTGTCACTGTGGTATTTACAACACCTTCTGGACCAAAAGGGGAGGAAGAAGTGTAATAATACAGAGCATCAGTGGCCTAGAGAGATCAAATGGAGTCAAGAAGCTATCTTGGAGTCTACTCTTATGCAAGCTTCAGTTAGATAGTGCTAATTGCCATGGTCTGCTAAACCCCAACCAATGTCATTGCCCCTCCTGTTGACTCTTAAGAACACCTGGGGCTGGAAAGGTCTCATACACTAGGTTTGCTCTCCTGGAACCTACAATGCCCACAGGATTCCTAGGTCAGATAAATTCTGAATCCCAGAGGGATCAGCCTTTCCAAGATTTTCAGTTAATTGCATCCCCTTATCCTTTAGTGTTTACATGCCTTCTCAACATGAAAAAGTCAGAAAAGACATTGCTCAAAGATCCCTACAGATTGGGAGAAGGATCAAAGGAGAAGAAGGAGGTATACCAGAGAAAGTAGTATTTAACAAACAGGTATGACTGCTAAGTCACTCTATTAATACTCCTTCTAGCCTCCAATGTTTTGGAGCAGTTAGAAGGAAGACTCTGAGAGAGTGGAATGGTAGCCCATGACAAACTCTGGGATCTGTTCTCTAACTACTTATTGAAATGTGTTCTGAAAACTATTGCTTTTTTCTTTCTTTGCTTTGTATATATGTTATATTTTACAATAAAAAAAAGTTTAAAATTTTTTTATTTCAGTCTAACCACAAATACTTAGTAGTTAGCAAAGTAACTAATTGGGTTATTTCCTAGGGTTGTAGATTATATAACATAGTGATTTTACCTTTTAAAATGAAATTTTGCTGGAGAGAAAAAGGAAGGAGGTTGCCATGAAATAAAATCAGGTTCCCTGTCTCCTAGTTTATATTTTAAGATTGGCATATTGATACAGATACACATCAGGTACAAATGTAGTTGGGTTTGTTTGAGTGTTTGTTTGTTTAATCATACAAACACAGAAAGCAGATAACCTATAAGCAGTTAAAAAAAAGTTTAAAAATGAGCCTTTGTCTTTCCCCCTTTTCATTCCCCGTCCTCTCTTAAAATGCTTTAGAATCATAAAATGTCTTACTTGAAGAAGATCTTAGATGTCATCTTGTCATATCTTGTATTCAAAGCAGGAATCCTTTTTACAACAGCCCTCATTAAAAAAAAAATTTGTCTTAAAAAGTTCTATTTATTTTGACTTCTTAGAGTAGTGTCCTTATAGTAATGGATGACTTCATTACTTTGTGTAGAGAGGTGTCTGTTGGTTTGACAGCTCTCATTATTACAAAGGGTTGCTTTAAATTCAAATACAACTTCTGAGTTTCTCCTAGTTTTTCCTTTAGGTACAATATGAAATAAATCTACTCTCCCTTCCATTTAACTGTCCCTTTGAAAACAATGATAGCATTCTGAGTCTCAATTCTTTGTTTTTTTAAACCCATCTATCCATGGGACTGTGGATGGTCTTCAGGGGATTATGTCCTATGTAAAATTGTGAATATATGCATTTTTCTAGAGTGAGAGCCAGTAATTCTCGTTAGTCTCAGTGGAACTTTATTCCCCCCAAACTTAATATGCCAACCTACTAGAGTGGACCAGTAATCTGTTTTTGTTTTTGTTTTTATTTTTAGCAAATTGACACCACCAGCTGGCTAATCCAGCATCTCAGGAACCATTGGATTAAGTAGTTCTAATGTTCTTAGAGCATTACTGGTTCCATTGAAAATTATAGAACTTTTAGAGCTTGGAAGAACCTTAGAGACCATATAGTATATACATGTAGTTTAAATTACATTTATAATTAACTCCTCCCATGAAAAGGTCTATTCTGTTAAACTGAGCTAAAAGGATGGGTGTTTTATTTCAGTCTTGGGAGCAATTCATAGACATTAAGAATATGGCAATACTATTTCAAATCAGCAGTGTTCTCAGATGTTTATTGGATTCTGGTTTATTATTTTAATTAATATTAATTCATATTTTAGTTTTAATATGTAATACAATAGATTAGAATTTTATCAAATGTTTTCTCTGATTTGAGATGATTATATGGTTTTTATCCTCATTCTATTAATATGGTGTACTTCACTGATTGTTTTTTGTGTGTGTGTTTAATTCTGTTTTTCTAAAGCCATTTTATTGAGATATATTCACATACCATACAGTCCATCCAAAATGTGTAATAAGTGGCTTTTAGTATATTCACAGATTTGGGTATTTGTTACCAAGGTTAATTTTCATCAATGACATTTCATTTCAATTTCCAAAAAGAAAAGCCCCATACCCCTTAGTAGTTGCTGCTCAATCCCTCTATCCTTCTCTAGCCCTACATAACCACTAATTTATTTCTGTCAGAGCAATGTGTTCAATTCTTTTTTACCTGAATTCTGCTTAATTATTGATTTAACTTTTGAAGAGCATTGTTGCTAGACATTGCATATTAGCTTGACAGAGATTTTTTCCCCAGCACTTTAAGAATCTTTCTTTGTGCTTATCAGCTATCCTCTTCTCCTCTGCTGCCTTACTTACAAAATTGGGGAGAGAGGTGGATAGATGATTTCTGGGAGTGCAATCTGTCCTTGCATTTGTAATTCATCCACACTCTAAGCCATCCCTCAGTCCACACTCTAATACAAGGCCTGGCTAATTTCTCTTGACTCGCCAAAGTCATTTTGCCTGTGATAGGCCTGTATTGAAGCTGCCAGAGCTCTCAGTCTACTTATGATGGATGATGGACTACTTATCTCTGGAATTCAGTTTATCAAGACCTCCTTATGTGAGTGTTGAACCAGCCTTACATTATTAGAATAAATTTCACTTTGTCCTGATGTGTTATCCTTCTTAAATAAGCTCAGTTTGATTAGCATTTTGTTTAGGATATTTGTACCTGATTCATAAAAATAACATAAATAAGTTTTTAAAAACTTTTTGTGATAAAGTAAATAACATAAATTTGCCATTTTAACCATTTTTAAGTGTAAAATTTGTTGGCATTAGTTACATTCACAGTATTTTACACATATCACTACTATTTCCAAACCTTTTAATCACCCCAGACAGAAACTCTGTACCCATAAAGCAATAATTCCCTATTTCCCTCTCACCCTAGCCCCTGGTAACCTCTAATCTACCTCTGATTCATATTGTAGCATGTATTAATGCCATTCCCTTTAATGGCTGAATAATATTCCTTTGTATGTGTTCTAGTTTGCTAGCTGCTGGAATGTGATACCCCAGAAACAGAATAGCTTTTAAAAGGAGGAAGTTTTCAAGTTAAAAGTTTACAGTTCAGGGCAGGCCATGGTGGCTCAGTGGCAGAGTTCTTGCCTGCCATGCCCGAGACCTGGGTTTGATTCTTAGTGCCTGTCCATGCAAAAAAAAAAAAAAAAAGAGTTTACAGTTTTAAGGCTGTGAAAATGTTCCAATTAAAGCAAGTCTGTAAAAATGTCCAAATTAAGGCACCAACAAGGGGTTACCTTCACTCAAGAAAGGCTGATGAAATTCATGGTTTCCCAACTGGAAAGGCACATGGTGACGTCTGCTAGCTTTCTCTCCAGACATCTTGTTTCATGAAGCTCCCCCGGGGGCATTTTCCTTCATCTCCAAAGGTCTCTGGCTGTGTGGCCTCTGCTGGCTTTGTGGCTCTTTCCAAAATGGTTACTCTTTTAAAGGATTCCAGGAAACTAATCAAGGCCCACCTGGAATGGGTGGAGTCATATCTCCCTCTAATCAAAAGTTAACACCCACAATTTAGCACATCACATCTCTGTGGAGATAATCTAATCAAGGTTCCAACCTACAGTGCAGAACAGGGATTAAAAGAAATGGCTACCTCCACAAAATGGAACAGGATTAAAACATGACTTTTCTAGGGTACATAATCCTTTCAAACTGGCACAGTATGTATGTATCACATTTTGTTTGTCCATTCCTATGTTGATGAACACTTGGTTTATGTCTACCTTTTGGCTATTGTGAATAATGCTGCTATGAACATTGGTGTGCAAATATCTTTTTGAGCCCCTGCTTTCAATTCTTTATTTTATTTTATTTTTTTAAATATAAAAAAAACACAAAGCAAATGCAAACATTCCGATTTTGATCATTCCATTCTACATATATAATCAGTAATTCACAATATCATCACATAGTTGCATATTCATCATCATAATCATTTCTTGAAACATTTGCATCTATTCAGAAAAAGAAATAAAATGAAAACAGAAAAAAAATATATACATACCATACCCCTTACCCCTCCTTTCATTGATCACTAGCATTACAAACTAAATTTATTTTAACATTTGTTCCCTCTATTATTTATTTTTATTCCATATGTTCTAGTCGTCTACATTCCATACGTTCACAATCACACAGTTACATTGTGAAAGCTTTATCATTGTTCAATCATCATCAAGAAACATGGCTACTAAAACACAGCTCTACATTTTCAGGCACTTCCCTCCAGCCTCTCCATTACATCTTGACTAACAAGGTGATGTCTACTTAATGTGTAAGAATAACCTTCTCTCGACTCTGTTTGGAATCTCTCAGCCATTGACACTTTGTCTCATTTCATTCTTCCCCTTTTTGATCGAGAAGGTTTTCTCAATCCCTTGATGCTGAGCCTCAGCTCATTCTAGGGTTTTTCTCAGTCCCTTGATTCTGAGTCCCAGCTCATTCTAGGATTTCTGTCCCACATTGCCAGGAAGGTCCACACCCCTGGGAGTCATGTCCCACGTTGACAGGGGGAGGGTGGTGAGTTTGCTTGTTGTGTTGGCTGGAGAGAGAGGCCACATCTGAGCAACAAAAGAGGCTCTCTTGGGGATGGCTCTTAGGCCTAATTTTAAGTAGGCTTGACCTATCCTTTGTGGGGTTAAGTTTCATATGAACAAACCCCAAGACTGGTGGCTCAGCCTATAGCTTTGGTTGTCCACACTGCTTGTGAGAATATCAAGAATTCAACTTGGGGAAGTTGAATTTCTCCCCGTTCTCACCATTTCCCGAAGGCGACTTAGCAAATACTTTTCCACTCACTGATCAAATCACACTGGGATTCATCGGGGCATCAGTCTGGACAAATTAGCAAAATCTCATGTCCTACCCAAGGTTCCAAGTACTTATGGTGTTCAATCAAGCTATCTACATAAGTTATATTAGGAAATGCACTAGTCAAAATATAAATTTTGTACCAAATAGACATTTTTTGATTTAGTCTCACACATAAGTTGAAATTTTAAAATATTAATTACCATCTATTTTCAGCACCCTGCAGTAATGACATTCCTTTGTTCTTCCTCATGCAAAACTGCTCTCAATTCTTGTAGTTGTATACCTTAGTGTGAATTACTGGGTCATATGGTAATTTTATATTTAATTTCCTGATGAACTGCCAAACTGTTTTCCATAGCAGCTGCACCATTTTACATTCCCATTAGCAGTGCACAGGGATTCCAGTTTCTCTACATCTTTGCCAATGCTTATTTTCCCCTTTTTTGATAATAGCCATCCTAATGGGTGTGAAATGGTATCTCATTGTTTTGATTGGCATTTCCCTATTGGCTAGTGATGTTGAGGATCCTTTTATGTGTTTATTGGCCATTTGTTTATTTTCTTTGGAGAAATGTCTATTCAAAGTGTTTTTCCATTTTTAAATTGGATTGTGTTTTTTTATTGAGCTGCAGGAATTCTTTATGAACATTAAATTCTTATCAGATATATGATTTGCAAATATTTTTCCCCCTTATTTAGGTTGTTTTTTCACTTTTTTGGTAATGTCATTTGATGCACAAAAGTTTTTAATTTTGATAAAGTCCTATTTATCTATTTTTTCTTGTGTTGCTCATTCATTTTCCTGTGTCATATCTAAGAATCCATTATCAAGTCCAGGTCATGAAGACTTACCCTTATGTTTTCTTATAAGAGCTTTGTTGTTTTAGCTCTTATATTTAGATCACTCATCCATTTTGAGTTAATTTGTATATATGGGGTGAGGTGAGGGTTCAACTTCATTCTTTTGCATGTGGAAATCTGGTTATGCAAGCACCATTTCTTGAAGAAATGTTTCTTTCCCCAATGAATGGGGTTATCTCAGTACTATATTCCAATTGTCTGTATGTCCTAATACCAGTACCACCCTACTTTGGTTACTATAGTTTTGTAGTAAAATTTAAAGTTAGGAAGTATGAGTTTTCCAACTTTGATCTTTTTTAGAATCCTTTTGTCTTTTTAGGGCTCCTTGAAATTCCGCATGAACTTTAGGATCAGCTTGTCCATTTCTGCAAACAAAAGACTGTTGGAATTTTCGTAAGGGTTGCACAGACTCTGTAGATTGCTTTGGGTTATATTGGCATCTTAATAATATAAAGTATTCCAATCCATGAACATTTTTTAAAATTTGTTAAAATTAAAAATTTTAATTTATTTAGCCCTCTTTAATTTCTTTCAGCAATGTTTTGTAGTCTTCAGCATATAAGTGCATTTCCTCTTGGTTAAATCTATTCCTAGGTATTTTATTCTTTCGGGTGCTATCATAAATGGAACTGTTTCCTTAATTTCTTTTTCAGATTGTTCTTTTCTGGTATATAGGAAGACAGCTGATTTTGTGTGTTGCTCTTATAACCTGCAACTTGGCTAAATTTATTTGCTGTAGTAACTTGCAGATTCTTTGGGGTTTTCTGTATAGAGGATCATGTCATCTGTGACTTTTACTTCTCTTTTTCAGTTTGGATGCTGACCTATAATTATTCTTAGCATTCTTACCAATTTTGGTATATGGGTTATTCCAGTCTCATAAAATGACATTATTCTATCAAAAAAAAAGTGTAGGTTAGGTATTAACATCTCTTCTTTAAATGTTTGGAGGATTTCACCACTGAAGTCATCTGATATTCTTAAAATTTTACATAATTCTTTAATATGCAGGTTTTATTGATATCTATAATAGTCACTATCTGTACCCTTCTGAACAAGACAAGAACTTTAACATTCTTCTACTTTCCTTCCGCTCAACCCTCATTTTGCCCCGGCAGTTATTCCTTTTGATATTATCTGAGATTAAAAATTTTTTTGTATGCTATACAGTGGGGGTCACATTTCATTCTTTTCCATGTGAATATCTTATTATCACAGTACCATTTGTTTGTTTTCACCCCCCAGGATACATGAGCCAGGAATCAAACCCAGGTCTCTGCACAGCAGGCGAGAATTCTACCAGGGTATTACCTGTGAACCTACTGAGATTTAATTTTATTTATTTATTTATTTATTTTTAAATACAAAAAAACACCAAATAAACGCAAACATTCTGTTCTACATATATAATCATTCTGTTCTACATATATAATATATACATATATAATCATTCTGTTCTACATATATAATCAGTAATTCACAGTATCATCATATAGTTGCATATTCATCATCACGATCATTTCTTGGAACATTTGCATCTATTCAGAAAAAGAAATAAAATGAAAACAGGTAAAAAAAAAACCATACATACCATACCCCTTACCCCTCCCTTTCATTAATCACTAGCATTTGAAACTAAATTTATTTTAACATTTGTTCCCCCTATTATTTATTTTTATTCCATACGTTCTACTCATCTGTTGACAAGATAGAAAAAGGAGCATGAGATTTAATTTTGAATGTTAGTAAGGTTTTTTTGTGGTTTCTCTTTTTCCAGTGATTACTTAGATTTAGAGGTTTTACTGGTTTCTCTGCTTACTCTTTTCCTTTTTTTTTTTTTTATCTCAGGTGTGTCTTTGAATAATTCTTACAGGAGGAGTCTGAGGGAAGCAAATATTTTGTGTCCTTGTACATCAAAAATGTATTTATTTTACTCTCTTGCTTGAATGAGACCTTGAGTAGGTATAAAATTCTAGGTTTAATAGTGTTTTCCCATAGAATTTTGAATATATTTCAGGCATTGTCCTATATTATCCACGTTGCTACTGCTTGATGATTGATAAGATATATTTTCTTTGTAATTGACTTTTTTTAATCTCTGGAAGATTTAGGATTTTTTTTTTAATCTTTGATATTCTGAAATTTCACTGTGTCACTTGATAGGAGTTTTTTTTTTTTTTTCATTCATCCACCATGGTTTTCAAGCAACACTCCATTTTAAGACTGAAAACTAGTTCTGAAAAAGGTTCTTCTCTTATTGTTTTGATAGTTTTTCCTTCAGTTTTCTGTTTTCTTCTAGAATGCCAATTAGATAGATTTGGATCTTCTCCATGTATTCTTTCTCATTTTTGACTGAGATAATTCACATAACATAAAAGGTCACATAATTCACATAATATAAAATTCTTCATTTTTATTAAAGAGTGCAATTTAATAGTGAATTGCACACTTTAATATATTTGAAAGGTTTTCAGTATATTCATAAGATTGACAACTGTCACTACTATCTAATTCCAGAATATTTCCATCACTTGTACCCAGTTCCCCCCTTCTCCCAGCCCCTGGCAGTCACTAACCTGCTTTCTGTCTCTATGGATTTGCTTATTCTAGACATTTCATATAAATGGAATCATACAATATGTGGCCTTCAGTAACTGACTTCTTTCACTTAGTATAATGTTTTCAAGGTTCATCCATGCCATTGTATGTAGCAGTGTTTTTTCCCTTTTTTTAACGTATTGTATTTAAATACTCTCAAACTTATAGGACAGCTACAAAAGTAATATAAACCCCATGCAGAGAATTCCAGCGTCCCCCCATCTGCTCAGATCCCCAGCTCTATAAGTTGCAGCATTTTGCCACTTGCTACCTTACTCCTTCAGTCTGTCAGTCTGTCTATTTACCAATCCATTTTCTGAACACTTGTGTGAACTGTGTGTATCTTGCTCTTCAACACTTAACACTACCGTGTACATCTCCCAAGAACAAGGGTATTCACTTATATGTCACTGTAAGTGCAGTTATCAAGTTCAATAAATTCAATATTGCTATAAAGCTTATAGCCTATTTTTCTAGTTTGCTAGCTGCTGGAATGCAATATACCAGAAATGGAATGGTTTTTTAAAAAGGGGGAATTTAAAAAAAAGTGGGGATGGAATTAATTAAGTTGCAAGTCCACAGTTCTAAGGCCATGAAAATGTCCCAACTAAAACAAGGCTATAGAAATGTCCAATCTAAGGCATCCAAGGAAAGATACCTTGGTTCAAGAAGGCTGATGATGTTCAGGGTTCTCTCTCAACTGGAAAGGCACATGGCGGTATCTGGCTGCATCTGGCTGCATCTGCTACCTTTCTCTCACTGCTTCTTGTTTCATGAAGCTCCCCTGGGACGTTTTCCATCTTCATCTCCAAGGGTCTCTGGCTGCTCGGGCTCTGTAGCTCTTTCCACAATGGTTCCCAATTAAAGGGCTCCAGTAAGCAACCCCACCTTGAATGGGTGGAGACACACCTCCATGGAAATCATCTAATCAAAAGTTACTACCCATAGTTGGATGGGTCACATCTCCATGAATAATTAAAAGACTCCCACCCAGCAATACTAAATGAGGATTAAAGGGCATGGCTTTTCTGGGGTCCACAAATTCAAACCAGCACACCTATGTTTCCAGTTTTTTCTATGTCCCTATAATGTCTTTCTGAGCCTTCTCTCCTCCTTTGTTAAATCCCATCTGTCCCCCCCCCCTTTTTTTAAATTGTGGGAACAACTATACAAAATAAACTTTCCCAATTCGATCACTCCCAAGCAGTGGGATTAATTACATTCACTATATTGTGGCACCCTCATCACCGTCTATTACTAAAACCTCCCAGATCAGAAACACTACACCCATTTTGTGTAATCCTTATAACATTTTCTGTAACATCCTGTTCTCAGCCATTATTTCTCTGAAAGTTCTCTGTGCCTTTTTCTCTCTTTCTTCTCCTGGGACTCCCACAATATGTATATACCTGTTGGTGTCTCACAGGTACCTCAGGCTCTAATTTACTTTTCTTTATTCTTTCCTCCTGTCCTCAGATTGGATGATTTCAGTTTTTTATCTTGAAGTTTACTGATTCTTTGTTCTCCAGTCTGCTGTTGAACCCCTCAAGGGATTTTAAATTTCTGACACTGTGGTCTTCAGCTCTGTTTGATGTCTTTTCATAATTACCGCCTTTCTATTAATATTTTTTTTGTTATTTATATATCATTTTTCCTGATTGCCTTTAGTTATTTGTCCATGTATTCCTTTAGCTCTTCTGAGCATATTTAGAACGATTTTTTAAAAGTCTTTGTCTGGAATGTCCCAGGTCTGATCTCCTCATTGATGGATTCTAACACTTTAGTCTTATTCTTTACCTGGATCATCACTTCCTGTTTCTTTGCATGTTTCGTAATTTATTTATTGAAACGCCAACATTTTGGTACTTCAAGGTGTTATTGCTGGAATTTAGACTCTGAGGCATATGTTCCTTAAGCTTAGGCATCCAGCTAGTATTATGACAGAGCTTTACTTGAGTGCCAGAATCCAACAGCAACCAAAAGAAAGGATAAAAAAAAGAAACACCTTTCCCAGTCTTTGTCATTGACTTGTGTTCCCAGTGATTGTAGATTGACCTGTGCAAAGAAGCCCTCTCCATCAGGGCTTATCCATACAGTGAATTTAGAGAATATCTCCAGGCCAATGTGCAGGGACTGACGAATCCTTTCAGTGCAAAGTCTTATTTTGGGGATGTGTATGTGGCCCTGAAGTTCTCTCAAGTCCCTTCTTGCATTGGAAATGGTCAGGGCACTGCACTCTATGTCTTACAGCAGTAATCTCTTACCCCAGGCAGCCGCTTGACTGCTCACAGTGTTCTATAGGAGTGTTTTTTTTTTTAATTGTGAAATATAATATATGTTAAGAAAAATAAATTTCAAAGTATATTGTAGCAAGTAGTTATAAAACAGATTTCAGAGTTTGGTATGGGTTACAGTGCCACAATTTTTAGGTTTTTCCTTCTAGCTGCTCCAAGACACTGGCTACTAAAAGAAATATCAATATAATGATTCTGCAGTCATACTCATTTGTTAACTCCTGTCTTCTCTGTTATAACTCCTCCTCCTTCTTTGATCTTTCTCCCAGTCTTCTGGGCTATTTGGATTATGCCCATTCTAACTTTTTCATGTTGGAAAAGGCTGTTTGATAATATGGGATGGGGGATGGAACTAGTTGATGTAGGAGTGTTATGTAGTAGCTGCCTTCTATATGCAGGGCAAGTTCTGGGATAATTCCTTCAGGCCACCTACCAGATAGATTGGGACAGGCATACATGCTCCCATTATGTGCTTGAGGGTTACTCTTCTCCCTCTGGAAACCAGGGTCAGGGATCTGTACTGGAAGAAGAGCTAGTTCTGTGCTTGGTCTGTGAGGGGCAGTGGAGGGACCAGCCAGGGTCCCATGAGATCCTATCACTTTTAAGTAGCCTTTTTCTTGATTTAATGCTTGCCCTGTTACTGCAGTCCTTTAATTGTCTCCTGGAGTTTTGGGAAAATCAATTGACTATGATGTGTGGATTTATTTCTGTACTCATAATTCATTTCCATTGATCTGTATGTCTATCTTACGCTAGTACCACACTGCCTTAGTTACTGTGGCTTTTTTGTAAGTTTGAAATTGGGAAGCACGAGGCCTCCAGCTTAGGTCATTTCAAGATTGCTTTGCTATTCTGGGCTCCTTCCAATTCCATATAAAGTTTAGTATCAGCATGTCCATTTCTTCAAAAAAAAAAACACACATTTGGAATTTTGATAGAGATTCCCCAGTTCTTTTTAGTATCTTGACTTTTTGGCTGTTTTCCACCTTTGTGTTCCATTGTGCTGAATTCTGGTGAATTTCTTGGCTTTGTCTTTAAGTTAGCTAATTTAATTTGCTCTTTAACTATTTACTTTTTTTTTTGTCAGTCTTTAGCCTGTTTATTTGTTTTTTTAGTTCAGAAAGTTTAATTTCTAAGAGCTCTAATTGGGTTCTCTTTTGTAAATATGATGCTATCTTCACTTCCTTGCATATATCCTTCAGGATATTAATTGTACTTATTCTAAAATCTTATTCTATTTATTAACTTTCTTTCTCTGATGTGAGTTTTTCAGTTTATCATCTAATGTCTTTTTTCATGTTTGGTTAAATGCTCATTTATCTTTGAGAGTCCTTATCAACCTTCCTGTGAATGTTATTTCTATATGTTGCAACAGGTCTTCATTGATTGTGGGGAGGGATGAAATGTGCAATGGGATGGAGTTTACCAATTTCCAGTCTTATTTAGTGTGTGTCCCTTCCGTGTTCTTGGATGTTAATATTCACACAGCCAAGTGTTCATGCTCAGGGAGTGAAACCTTAGTTGTTTGATGCTACTGGAAGAAAATCTAAATTCTGTTCTATAATGCCTCACTGAAGGAGGTCAGTGGGTGCGAGGGGTTGGTCAGCTGTCTCACTAGTCCCCCAACTAGTCATGCTGTAAATTGTTTCAGTTCCTCCTGCTGCCTACCACCTCTTGGCCTAGTGTACTCAGAACACTCCTTACCTTTATTCTGGGCATATAGGACTGTGATTTCCTCCTCTAATCTGATTCTATCAGTTTTTCATCTTTCAGTGATTCGTCTAGTCTAAGTGCCTTTCTTATTTTCCTCTGATTATTAATAAAAAAAAAATGGTTTATTTGGGAGATTTGGGCAAGGAAAGTGGAGGGAGCACACAGTGTGTTCTGTTTACCATCTCAGTTCAATCAGTACTGTGTTATATTTATAGTGAATAAATTTAATAAGAAGAGAAAAAATTGTAAACCTAACAGAAAATAAAATATGAGATCACTGAAGAAATTATGCCAGTCTTTTTTCCTTGTCGTTTTGAAGAGTAGAAGGAATCACAAATGAAGAATGGCAGTTTAAATACTTAAAAATTAAAACTTCAGTGAACCAAAGTTTAGACCAGGAATGTATTTATGTGAAGTATGGGAAGACATATATTTGTTTAAAAATTAAAAAGATTTCTTTTGTTGTTGTTATTATACTACTATGTTTCTCGTTTCTCTTTTTTCTTTTTGCTCTTTGAGTGAAGGAAGAAAACATGGTTGTGAAGTCAGCATGTACCTTACCAGGATAACTTCCGTAGAGTCAACATTAGCTTGTGCTTGTCACAGAGTTATATTGCTGAAAGAGGAATAGGCCAAACATATTTGACAGAAGCTTTGAGAAAACATAATAAAAGGAGTTTTGATTACAACTTTGCTTCAGTAATTTTCAGTGTCATTCCCTTAATGTTATTCTGATGTAGTTTTATATTTTTCCATTGTTAAATAATATATCTCATTATAGGATTTTTGGACAACATAGAAGGGATAATAACCCCACCCCCTGTTATAACCTCTGTTAACATTTTGGTATGTTTCTTTCCAGCGTTTCTTACAGCTTTTTAAAAAAATTCAAGTATTGTTTTTCTTCCAGTCCAAAAATAAAGCCTACTTAACAAGAAAGCTTGAAAAATAAAGACTAGCACAAAGAGAAAAAAAGGAATTCATAATAATCACCCAAAGATAACCACAAGTAAAATTTGATGTATATACCCTTCCTGTAATTTTCATGCATATATGCAAACACTTTTTATTTAAAATGGTATCATACTCTAAAAATACTGTGTACCTTACATTTTTCATTTGCAATATGTTGTAAATGTTTTCTTATGTTAGTAAGTATTCTGGTATATAATCTTTAGTGGTTATGTAGAATATGAACATATTTATGTGTGTTTATTTAACATATTTTACTTAGCCATCTCCCCATCATTGGACATTTAAATGCGTCTAATTTACCATTATAAATAATACCACAGTGAATATCTTTGTCCATACATCTTTGCATGCATCTATTGATTGTTTCTTTAGGAGTAAATTTCCTAGAAGTGGAATAGCTGGGTCAAAGGGTATGTACATTTTAATGCTTTTGATACATAAAAATGTCAGATTTTAATCACTTGTTATATTCTGTTTTGTATTGCTATCTAATTGTTTTATGTGTCTGTCTTGTCTCCCTAATTAGAATAAAAGCTTCTTGAGGGCAAGGGAACTTTCTTATACATCTTATGTATCCTTTTACAGTGTATATTATAGTGTTGGATGCATGAGTCATCAACAAATATCTTTTTATTTAAAGCAGTGGACATCCAGACTTCCGAATCTCATAAGCATGTAAAATTTAAATATATATATGTATGTATATATGTATGTATATATGTATATATATATGTATGTATATATATATTTTGGGGATCACATAGGCTTGCAAATTTTCTGTTTTTCCAAGAAAGGATATAGAAAACCAACTAATATCTCCTATTGCCATTATTTCATACAATTAAGAATATTTGACCAATGAAAAGGTTCTAAACTCTGAAAACAGGTGATCCTTTAACTGAAAAAATTGGACTGCCTTTTCCATATTTTTCTCATTACATGTTGGACTGGTGAATCATCACTTTAGTCTTGGCACTGGTCCGTGGACCAACATTTGGGAACCACCATTTTAAAAGGCTTGAAGGTTAAAAGTCAAACCCTTTTGCAAAATAAATAATTTTTTCCCTTGCCCATGGATGTGTCTTTTCTACAAAATTAAGTACACATATATAGGTGACACCATTTCATTACACAGAGTTTATATATCTCTGTGTACAAGTGCTATATTAATTAAATAAGACCTTGCTGATAAACGTCTGAATATATTTGCAATTCCCCCAAATAAAAACTATTCTCTTCCTAGGGAATTTGAGACAGGATAAGTGTGGTGTAGTAGAAAGAAGGCAGATTTTAGAGTCAGAATGCCTGGGCTTGAATCCTGTCTTTTGCTATTAAGTTACTTAAATTTTCTTTAGCATCTTCATTTGTAAAATTAAGATGATAACATCTTTCTCAAAGTATTTTTATTGTCCTTATTATAGTATTTACTTCATTGTAATTTAATTGTTTTTACATCTGCCTTCTGTACAAGACCATGGGCTTGTTGAAGGTAGGAGTCATACCCTTCATGCAACTCTAGAGCCTAGCCTAGGGCTCCAGACATAGCAAGTACTTAATGATTGCTGAATGAATGAAGAATTGTTAATGGGATCAGAAGAGGTAATATATGTAAAAGCTCTTTGTAAACTTTAAACACGATACACATATTAATTGTTCTATTGTTAATAAGAACTATTTTTGGTAACTACCAAAACTTTGAGTGAGAGATAATTGTCCAGTTGAATAGTTCCACAAGGTATTGCACTTTTCTTCTATTTTATCAGGAAAAAAAGTCTTAAATGGGATTAATGTAGAGCTAATTTGCTTCCTAAGAAGGCAGATGAACTAATACTACTTCTTTTTTTTTTTCTTGGGAGTGCCAAGATATTAAATGTTTATTTTATTTGGTTGCTTTCATAAAAGCTTAATTATGATACAATTATTTCACATTTAAAGAATGTCCCCATTATTTTATCTTCCTTTAACTATATAACTAATAAAACAATGATACTTAACTTGGAACAGAACAGGAGCTTACTTTATGCTCTTTTAGTTTTGGTCAGAGTTCCTTTTATTGACAGTCACTGTCTTTTTAGAAGGTATAGTTTTTAATCTGTTTTTAGAGCTCCTGGTGAATTTTTGCCACAAGATGGCATTGGTGATTATTGAGTGCATGTACCTTTGAGCCAGAATTCAGAAAAACGGTTCATACAACTGTTTCTTTTCTTTTGGGGATAAGATTTGAAAACTTTCCTCACTGCTTATAGATTAATTTTGTTGTGACTTCTAAAACAGGGTTAAGTGCTACTTTACATCACTTCTTTCTGTATTCAAGTATTGTTTTGTTTCCTGTTTTTCTGTCTTTATAACTACAGTAACTGTATTATTTGCCATGTGTTGTATGTGTCTGACTTATTGCTGATAATTGTGGTAACAGGTAAGAAGAAAATACGATGGGACCCAGTTAGGAGGCGCTTCATTCAGTCCTGTCCCATCATAAGGATCCCTAACAGGTTTTTGAGAGGTGGGTGATAACTAGCAAGAGATCTGTGCTTCATATGGGTTAAAAGGGAACTTGTAATGAATTCTCTAAACTCAAACACTGTTTTTTTTTTTATTTTTATTTTTATGTCTAAACATAAAATTGGAGTGAAAAAAGTTTACACTTTAATTTTAAACTATGTTTCATATTGACCACTGTCAGAATTGTAATGATAAACTTTGGGGAGTTAGAATCCTTTAATGTGTGTGTAATAGGGTAGAAATAAATCATCTCACTAATACCCTTATTATTCCACTATAACTGTGTTAGAATTTTGAGTGAATGATTTATACAATGTGGACATGGAGAAAAATGTTCTAAATATGATTTGAAGGAAGAAATAAAAGATTAACCTGTACAACTGTGTAAAATTAAAAACATCTGATGTCAAATGCCATAAATAAAATTAAGAGATAAAAAAGTAAATATTTGTAACAAATGATTAATATTATGAATATATACAGAGCTGTTATAAATCAGTATTTTAAAAGACCACTAGGAAAATAGGTAAAAGGACATGGATAATCAAGTCATAAAGAAGAAATGTAAATGGTCAATAAATATGAACAAATATTTATTTTTATTATTGTTATAAATATACCAATTAATAAGATAGTATTTGTATCAGTTAGATTCACAAAGATTAAAAAATATGAATATCCAGTGTTGGCAAGGATATGGGGAAATTATGTTCATACATTGATGGAATTTTTAAATTTTATACATACAACCTTTCTGGATCCAATTTGGCAATATGTATCAAAAGTCTTAAAAATGTTCACACCCTTTGACCTAGCAGTTCTTACTTTTAGAAATGTTACATCATTCTTCTTTTTGTTTTTTCCACTAAAACATAATCCATAGTAAAAAAGAAAATCTAAAAAAAGATTTGAAAACTCTACTTCACACCATTTTTTCCAGGTAACCAGTGGTCAAACAAGCATGTTGAATGCTGTAATTTAGACTTTACTAAATTATTTATAAGCCAGTGTATCTAATTTTGACCGAAGAGATTAAAAATAACAACTAGAATAAAAGTCCTACACCTGCTAAAGTATCTAACATAGTCTTAGTAGCCAAGCTCCAGAACATGAAAAAAGAATAAAATCAAGCTCACCTGGGTCAAGACCAGATTAGGTATTTAGGGTTGTGTGCTACCTTTTAGCACAAATATTATTGATTTAAATTAATAGCTAATTTTATTAGTATATCAGAGATTACCCATTGTGCCCATGTCACCAAGCAGGCACATTTAGTTTTTTTTTCCTATTATACTTTAGAATGCTGATTTATTGATTTACAATGAGAAAGCTAACTTGGACTGGATAAATATAAGCATAATTTAAAAATTGTCTAGTTAGGATATAGATTCAATATAATGTCAATTATGCAAAAATGTAAACATTAAAAACAAAGGAAATAGTGAAATAACTATGATTGTATCTGGATGGTAGGATTTTATATTCTTTTGTGTATTCTATGCTTTTCAATTTGTTAATCAAGGAAAAAATATTAGCACAGGTAAGTTTCATTGGTTATTTATAATCCCTAAATTGCCTCAAACAATGCCTGAGAAATATGGTCTCTGACAGTGCTGAGTGAGGTGGGAATAACTCAGCACTAGCAATATCAAGATCCCTAGTGATTTCAGTGGTCTTTTCTTAATTCTCACCTTCTTTGACTTGTTGGTAGTGTTCGATGCTATTGACCACCTGCACCTTCAAATTTTCTCTTCTTTTGAGTTGTTTTGCTATAGAATCCTAGATATTTTCTTCCTACCTCTTTGATTATGCATTCTATTTCCTTCACTGGCTTCTTTTCTTCCTACTCACTAAAGATGGGTACTGCCCCAAAGTTCTGTGTTTCTTTTCCATCATCTCCTTTGGTTATCTCATCAACTTTCATAGGCTTAACTATCTTCGTTCGTTTGTTCATTCTTTCGTTCTTTCAGTATTTCTTGGTAACCTTCTAGATACCAGGGCCTATGCTGGGCTTGATGATCTAGATAAGAGGTTCAGTTAAAAAGACAATAACAAAATAATTTGAGTGTAATTCTGTG